>NW_017100362.1:619440-636665 GCF_001263275.1 Habropoda laboriosa
AAGAGGAATGCGTCGGAAATGAGTGGGATACAGTGATTGCGAGCGAGTTGCAAAGCGTTATCGCAGGAACAGATACAGAGTGTGAAATATTAATTTAATGAATCCATGTGACATATTAGTGCACGTTAACTATTCGTGTAACTTCTATTTTTTCAATTTTATTACGAGATATAAGTGGAAATAATCACATTAGTAGAGTTTCTGTATCTCTCGCAGATATTGGTACTATATCAGCGTGTGCCCTGTCTAAACATTGCGAGAGCGTCAATGGTGGGGGCAACTGTGGTGGAGCGAACCGACAACGAAACGTATTCAAGTGTCAATCACCGATTTTGTTGAAATTTAAGTATAATGTAGTTCTCATAAAAATATTTGACACGTATTTTTTTTTTATCGGCAACCGTCCATGTTAAAGGGTTGAGAACCACCCCTAAAGTTGAGGCTGCGAAAGCTATTTCGACGAATATCTCGGATACTACTAGAGATAGAGTAATTGCATAAGTTGATGAAATTAGTACTTTTTAACAATGAATTCGATGGTGCAAACTATTTTGCAAAAAATCCATTTGTTTGCGTAATATAGTTAAAAATAGTATATTTTTGATCATTTTTTTCAGCTAAATGTTAATACATTTTCTTGAATATTTGTTTATTTGGAATTTCGATAAAAAACGTTAGTATACTTGAAATGGTACAGTGTAATCGGTAATGAGTCTGGCAGCTGCCTGCCTTCTGTTTGTCACAGATTCGAATCCTGTTGCAAGAATTTTTCAGTGATATTTTTTTTTATGTTTTTATAGTTTTTTTAAATATATACATAGTCTACTATTTTTGACTAAACTTTTAGTATTTAAATATTGGAAATAATTTTATCTTTTTAAACACGTAAATATGTGGTAGCTCAGAAAATAGCTGATTTTATTGTCAGACACTCATTTCTGTTTTTAAACAAATGCTGAAAAAGAAATCAATATAAATTGTTCAATAATGGTGTTTCTCAAAGAAGTGATTAAAGCGTAAATTATTTTTTGCACCGTGAACATTTTACGGCAACATCGTCATAGTTCAGCATTTGGAAATTACAAGCATTTAGCTGGAAAAATGATCCAAAATATGCTATTTTTTAATATATTATGTAAAGAAATAGATTTTTTCCAAAATAGTTTATACCATCGAATTTGTCGTTAAAAGACACTAATTTCGTCAATTTACGTGATTAGTCTAGCTGTAGTAGTTTGTCAGATATTCGTCGAAATAGCTTTCATAGCCTCAACTGTGCGGGTGGTTTTCATCCCTTCAACATGGATGCTTGGCGATAAAAAAAAAATACGTATCAAATATTTTTATGGGAACTACATTATACTTAAATTTCAACAAAATCGGTGGTTTACACTTCGATATGTTTCCTTGTGAGTTAACTTTTGCCCCCCCCGTAACATCCCTACAGTAGCGATGTACACTCTCGTTCATTAGTATTGAGACACTTAACGAATATGAAGCAAACCTAAAGTTATTCCAAAATTCTTTTAAATTCTGTATTTTCAAAATTTTCTTAGGTTGAACTTGCAAAATTTTCTTAAGAATTTGCTTAATGTCAGAATTATTCTGGAATTGGGCAACTCATTTTTTCAATTCTACTTTTTATCTCCCTAAATGTTCGAATTATTTTTTTTTTCAGTATTTGAATTTTTTTTAGTACGGACAGGATTTTCGTTTTTCGAGAATATTATAAAACACTTAAAAATTTACTATTTCCGAAAATCGCAAAGTTGCAAACGATGTTAGGAGAAGTAACTATCGAAGCCGAAATTTTAAGTTATTTCAAGAAAAACGAAAGTGAATATTTCGAATCTTTTAACAATAATTATGCCAATTTTTCATTGAGATGTACTTTCTTTACGAACATAACGGGTGTCCTAGCACTTATGAACAGCAGTGTATGTACTTACGTCACGTTGCGCCAAGATCGTTACTCGAATCTCGTGGCTCGTGATGATCGACCAACACGTGATCTCGTGCACGAGAAAAGAAAAAATGGAGTCGGTGACGTGGATTTCGTAACGTGGTTTCGTTAGAATCACACATTTCCCCTTATCGAACGTGAATTATCGCTGATGCTCGATTTGGAAGCAGTCGGAATCGTCTTCTCAATGCGTCCGTTTAAAGCACCCGAACGACCTACTCTGCTCCACCTTTCGTCACATGCTCGTTTGTTTCTTATTGACACAGCTGAGATAGAGATTCTCAATTTGACTAGTCTTGCGGTTCTTCGAATATCAGGGACGAGAAAATCTGAATTTTTTATTGGCGAGGATATAGAGATTCTCAATTTGACTAGTCTTGCGGTTCTTCGAATATCAGGGACGAGAAAATCTGAATTTCGATTAAAATTCATACTTGTTATCGTTGTTTCAATAATTATCGGTAGATTTATAGATTTTCACGTGTCTCTTTACTCCTCCACTGTTTGCCTTCACCTTTCCCACGATCACATCTGTGTCGCGTAAAATCGTGATTTCACGAATTTCACCGTCAATTTTATCGCGTATTCTTTTTTTTTTTTTAAGTAGGCTATCGACTCGTGTCTTTAGAAGTGCAGAGGATCGTGAACGTGTCACGCGAGCTCTAATCGAAAGAATCTATGGAACGCGGTATTTGAAACGATTCCATGAAATGTTTTTGGAAAGCTTCCCATTGGATCGAACTGTAAATTCGAGTTTCTGACAGATAACAGTACGCCCGAAGGGACTGGTTTCGTAGTTTCTGTGAAAGTAATGGAATGTGAAAGATAAGAATCCATTGGAATGATTGATATAGTAATGGTTGGGATTAAGTTTCGTAAACCAGTAGACGAAACAACGTGTTCGAAGACGTATCAGAACAATGGAACGTTGATAGTACTTGGTCGAGCCTGTTAGAAACGAGTTTTATCTGGTAGATTTTCGAAAAATCGACGAGAAGCTTGCTCCCCTTATCTCCCTATCGCTACTTATAGAGCAATGATCTAGCAGTAAGTTGTTTAACTTGCGATTAGGCCAGCTGAACGTAGGAAAACCTAAGAATAGCAGGAATTTGTACAATTATACGACTTCCTGCGAATATTCGCGGAATTTCTTCTAATATTAGTAAAATAATGCAGCAATCGTATTCGTATCGGTATCACATTAGAGATTTCCTCACAGCGTTACTAAACAGCGCTTAGAAATCACATAACGAAGTAAACTTCGTGACAATACGAGGCTCTTCTAGAATTATCTATGGAATTCGAGTAACGTAATCTTGCTCGAAATCACTGATTAACTATGAATCTCGAATTCTGATACTAAATTATTCGACGTTCGTTTCGAGCCACCGCATATACCTTCTTCGTGGAATTGTGAAAACGTGACAACTGAACGAATTAGATATTTTCCAGCAAAGCATCGTCAATTGTGAGATTTAATATTGTACGATTTCCAAAAATTTCGAAAGTTCGTCGCATCTCGCGTAAAAACGACAAGAGGCTGAAACTCTCAAATTGGTGCAATTATTCGTTAAGTTTGATCGTTTAACAGCGAATGTCGCGCGCTAGATTCCGCGCGATTTCAAATTCCCGTGCAATGATTGATCACTTCGAGGAATACAATGGAAAATGAGTAAAATGGCGGTGGAGAGAAAAGAGGGAAGCGAGTGGAAGAAGGCGGTTAGTTCCGTGCGCGCGGCGATCGTACGTGATAAGGATCGAGAGGGAATCGTTCGGCGCAGGTAACAATATCCTTGAGACTCGAGAGGCGTCATAGTTAGCGCGCGGTCCGACGCTCTGTTTGCCGTGTAATAGTAACGATGTTTATCGATCCTGTTATCGGTAGTACGCTCGCAAATGCACGGAGCCTCGACGAGTTCGAGGACGAGCCGCGGAGACGTAAATACACGGCGGGGGAAGGACTATGGGGCAGGCCTAATTCCATGGAGAGAGAGGAAAATCCATCGGAACGGCGAGAAAATAAACGAAAAAAGGAAAATGTTGCAAAAATGGAAGAAAATTGTCAATTCTTCTATCAACTTGTTTTCTCTCTCTCTCTTTCTCTTTTTTTTCTCTCTCTTTAATTCCATCAGATTCTGCGAAATTTATTTTGACACACAACCGCGCGTGCAGACTCGTCATCGCGATCATTCTTCTCTTCGACGCGATTATTATCTTCGACATTATCTTTATTGTCGTCGACGATTATTAGATTCCGGTCGGTTCGGTATCTCCGTTGTTTCGTGCTGATCTTCTCAGGGTTCTGTTTTGGCCCCTCTTAGGCAAAGAATAATTCAAAAAAAAGGTCTGGCATATTGTTGAAGGGTCGTGATAAGATTGCTGAACATCGTCGAACGTTCTAGCCCGTCGACTTTGGAGCACTGGCTGATAGACGAAGTCCTGTTTACCGTGTTTAAAGTGGAGAGGGTCAGGTTTTTGGACGACGCAGAGGAATAAATTGGGCGGCAAATGGAAAATGTAGCGGGGTGTGATTTATGCGACAGGCCGGAGCTTTCAAGGTATTGCAAAGGGTGGCTGCTAGTTCAATTATTCTAAGTGGTGCATTCAGTTTTCGGGACAGACGCGGGGAACGTAATTTCGAATTACTTAACACAGTTTGGAATGTCAATTTCACTGAAATTCGTACACGGAGTTCATTTGTAACATCTATGCGAAAGAGAAAAGTGAAACAAATTGAAAAATTGATCGTTTAGTCGTTCTATTGGTAACATCGTGCTGCGTGTTGCACGAGAGTGTCGTTATTGGCTGCTTCGTAATTTCAGCCAAATCGATAAAATATCTCTTCGATCTATGAAAAATTACAGACACCTAGAAGAATGAATAAAACACACCTCTCCTTCGATCAAAAGAAAAATCACGCAAGATTGCAAATTACTACACATTATCTCGTAACTTGCTTCACATTCGAACGAAACGAAATTCCTCGCATTTTTACTATTTCCAGCCTCACCTATTCGCATCCACCCTTCGCGATTCGCCAAAATTTCCCTCGGAGCGAAAGGAAAAAAAGAAAGGAAAAGCCAGAAGGTACATACAGCACAAAAAAAAAAAAGAAGGAAAAATTCCCTTTGCATCGAAACGCGACCCTCGACGCCCCAGACTCACGGATACAAAACTCGTGTCTCGTAATTACGTCGCGGCGGTAATTAAATTCCGCGTACGGCCGCGATTTGTCCGGTGGGTGGTGTGGGGAGGAAACGCGGAATAACGAGGCGGCGCGAGGCGACGACGAGCTTTGAAAACGGCGAAGAGATCGTCGGGGAACCCGTGCGGGTCGTTGACATCGTCCCGTGATTTTCCTCGACGATCACATAGATCCACCTTACACGTGTGTGCACGTGGCCATTACGTCGACCCGCGCCCACCCCCTATTGGCGGCATGGCGGGGTGAGCCCCCTCGCCACCAGTTGCATGTGCGATTGCAACTTCACCCCCACGCAATTATCCCATCCAGTAGTCGAGCTGTTCTATAGATAGACCGATATATCGCTCTCTCTCTCCCTCTCTTTCTCCCTGTCCGTCTTTGTCTTTCTCCTCTCCTATCTATCCTTGCCTCTCTCGTTTACTTCTCTATCTCCCCTCTCTCTCTCTCTCTCTCTGTTTATTCTTGTCTTTCTCACTCGTTTCTCTATCTCGTCTCTTTCTCTCTCCACGTTGTCCATCTATCCTTATCTCTCTTTCTCTCGTTTACTTCTCTATCTCCTCTCTCTCTCTCTGTTTATTCTTGTCTCTCTCACTCGTTTCTCTATCTCGTCTCTTTCTCTCTCCACGTTGTCCATCTATCCTTATCTCTCTCGTTCGCTTCTATTTCTCTCTCTCTCTCTCTCGATAGATGCGCATGTTGTTCGTTTCTTGATACGTATGTACTTCTCATCGGTTCCCTCGTTCGTTTTGCCGTGCTGTTTCTCGCCGTCGAGCACATTTTTCCGTGTTTATCTACGCGCCGGAGGTTGTTCCTCGCGCAAGCTGTATCGCGGATACACTTTATTTGCGAGGATAATTGCTGTGCTCGCGCTTATTTTGAATTGCTCACGGTTATATCGAGAGAGGCTCTCTGTGAACTTACATTTTATGGGATTTGAGAATTCTTCTTTTTTTTATTATTGATGAATTTTTTTTTTTTTTTGGAGTATGTTGTACCTAGCGATGGCAATTTTGCGTGGTTTTTTGGAGATATTTTTAAGTTGAAGGATGCATTAGAGAGTGCTCGAGAAGAGTGTTGGAGTAGATGTTCACGGAAATAGGAGCGTCGGATACCTTGAAACGCAAGGTAGAATTTTATCAGCGGAAATAGATTCAGTGACAATCATCTGAGACCTGTGGACGAAGCGTGGAGTACTCGTTACTCTGCGATAGCCTAACCACGTTCTATCGTTGCATACGAAACTATCTCATTACTATTCTTAATAATCCTTCATAATTCAAATTAAAAAAACAAAAAATCCTTCTGAAATAACAGTAACACTGTCTATTTGCTATTTCTACTTCAGTTCATTCAAACCGTACATTTAAAGCAAATGTCAATCTTCAACTCCTATGTTGAAATTACGTCCACTGAAAATAATTTGAACAAACGGATCATTTCACTCGAAGCTTCTGTAATATAACTCGTAACTTGACTAGAAGCATCAAACATTCTAAAATTGAGAAACCTTCACCGGTCACCGGAAAAGTCAAAGGTTCCCTCTTCAGAATTCGAAGCAATAATAATTTCGCTCAAACCTTGTACAATCTAACTCGTGACTTTACCAAAACTACTAATTATTTAAAAAGTTGAGCATCGTTCTAGAGTAAAAATTCTAACAAAAATTAATGAATTAAAATTAATCGAAGTCTGAATAAAAATAATCTCAACGAACGGACCGTTTCGTCCAAATCATGTAAACTTGTAATTTGATCGAAACCAGGAAACGTTGAAAAATGTTGGTAGGAGAGCAAGCATAGTAGTGAAAGATCCGTCGAAAACAAAACCGTCGATAGAAAAGGGGGAAAAAAATATCAAAATCAATCCCTGATAGGCGTATTGTTCGTTCCATTTGTTGATCGCCGGCGGGGCCGGTTAATCGTCGCGAGATAAACCCGTCTTTTTACCCTGGCCACGAAGAGAGAGGAGCGTGCAATCATCGATCTCCGCCGGACTTTGTACGGTTCGATGTCTGCTGGCCGCCGCGTGTATATCGCCCCGTTGCGGAAAAATGAAAATCACGAGCAGTCCGCGCCTCTCTGCATCGCGGCTAAAAACTGCTCGTCGAGCTCGCAAGCCTCCTCTTTGCTTCGCGTTCCTCCGCGTTCGCGTTTAAATATACCGCTCGAATTTTCCACTTTTTCCGGCCGCGATGAAACTCACGTCCACGTTGAAAAGTCACGCGATAACGTATAGTTCGTTATCGATCGGCCTCCTCGTTATCCGCCCAGTCCTTTTCGAAAGCTTCAGGCCAGAAATGATGTAACTCACTTTGTGAATCATGATGACGATGACGATGGTCTTTCTGGACGAAGATCACGGTTTATATTGGACCGTAAGTGGCGTCTCGATGACACTTGTGTCGTTGCAATTCTGCTTGGCAGCCTTGAACTTCGTCTCTGGACCGTGTTATTGCACGAATTGAATGATTCCTTCGTTGCAGTGTACTATTTCGCACGGAGTAGAGGTTCTCTCGTTTCCATGGAATTGGGTTAAGCTCGATACGACGGAGGATTCTTGATGCTACAATTTAAAATACAATTTTCTGAAATTCTAAGATTTCGTTTTCAATTCTATAGCGACAACCTCCTATGCTCTGCTAATCCTCAGAAATTCTCTTTCCTTTACCGCCGATCCTCACTATCACTTTCCTCCATCCCTTCAAATCCTTCTTGAGCAACATTCGCTAAGTTTCTCTGACAAACGAACCTTGCAATCTTTTGAATAAATAAAACTATAACAACGCTTTCACACAATAATCGTAGCTTTGATAATTATACTCCTGTTTCCCTTTAAATCACGCCTAAATCTTTCGCCGTTTACTAAAGATTCTCGTGCAAGGGAACAATAGTTACTAAGTCTACAGATCTAATTTTTTAACAGAACAATTATATCTCTAGCCACACCATTCTGTTCTTAGATCGTTCCATTCCTTATCGCTGTATATTAATAAAACACTTCTCGTTTAGGTAACAATGCAGGAGGAAGATCGTCAGCGGTGATAGGATCGGTTCAAAGGAGCACCGTCACGTCGAGCAACCGCGCGCACTCCGCCTCAAGGAGGATCAGTCATCAGCAACGCCAGCAACAGCAGCAACAGCAGCCGCAAGCCCAGCAACAGCAGCAACAGCCCAGGATACCCTTGGGATCCTTACGAAGCTCGGATGAGCACGGATCAAGAGCCAGCTCGGCACAGGACGTTTGCGATAACTCGAACGATTCCGGGCTTGGCTTCGAGGAACGCCAGCAACACCTCACGAACGCAAACGTTAGTGGATTACACGTATATTCGCCGTGTGTAGGATATTAACACTTTGCACTTGAAGTTCTCTTTGTGCGATAGGAAATGTTGCAAGTCGGATCTTCTTTGAAATTTTTTGAAACTATTGGACGATTGCAAAAGTTCTCGTGCCCGATTTTCATGGCGAGAACCTTATCGACTTCGGCACAGATGTGCCTTTTAGCGTAATGTTACATTCCTGTTGAATAATTGTTCATTTCATTCTATCTCAGTTTCAAATGAAATCTGCTTTCGCACACACCAATAACACAGAAATAAACATTTTGTTTCGATATTAAACCACTTTACGCTCGTACACGTGCATAACTAATCGTCCAATAAGTGCAATTTTATTTAATTATTTTCTTTAATTTTCCACGTTGCGGTATCCTTTCTATTATGACAGAAAACGTGAGTTACAGTGTTGTGAATAGTGGGAAACTTATTTCTTCACACCTAGGAAGTAATATGAAGTGAAAACAATGAAATTGATCATTTTTGGCGCAACTTGGGAAAGATGAGAACGTTAGGGGATAATGTATTCTCGAGGTTGATTCTTTCAAACAGTTTCATTGCTCAGATCTCTTATACATGGTGAACAATTTATTGAGGTTCATAAATCCGTCTTAATTTATTATTTACCACGTGGTGATTATTCATTGTCGCAGCGTAACAAGCTTGTGAACTCATACTCCGCAAAGTTTAACCGTCTCTTTTTTTCTATTTTTTGATAATAAATTTATTCCGCTACTTTATTTACCATTTGACACGTTCTTGAACGTATATCGGAGTTTTTAACTGTTTTTCCGGTTAGCAAAGACAAAACGAAATTTGGCGGACTCGATTCGCGACGCGTCTAACGCGAGGATTAAGTTCGCAACCTCGAATAATATTTAACGAAATATTACAATTTATTGAAACTTCGTATCGTTACATTTGCAAACGTTGAACTTTTTGATTGTCTATCTTACTGAATTTATTATATCGATAAGGTAAATCAATGGAAGATATTGATCATTCGTCGATACGGCGCGGCCGGATTAAGACGAGAAATTTCATTTGAAATTTTGTACACACGATTCTGCGCACTTTGCTCAACTTTCACCCAAGTGTGAAATTAAAGTAGATTTTACGTATCTAGCATATTTATCCTGTGATTCACTGTTTTTCTAGTCAATTGCCGCGATATAGATATTAGTGTATTCTTGCATACTTCCAAAGATAGCGAGAATCAAGTACAAGATCAGTAATAAAAAATCTCTTTGCGTGTACTGTTAGAGAAAGAAGTGTCTCAGGGGCGGTTTCAAGCTTATTTTATATTGGTAATCTTTTATAATTGAAACACATCGGAGACTGCAAAATTAATCACGAAAGACATAACCTAAAAATGCAAAATGGTAAAACATCCAACAATTACATTATCCTTCTCATTGTCATTAAGCTTATTTTATATTGGTCATCTTTTATAATTGAAACACATCGGAGACTGCAAAATTAATCACGAAAGACATAACCTAAAAATGCAAAATGGTAAAACATCCAACAATTACATTATCCTTCTCATTGTCATTAAGCTTATTTTATATTGGTCATCTTTTATAATTGAAACACATCGGAGACTGCAAAATTAATCACGAAAGACATAACCTAAAAATGCAAAATGGTAAAACATCCAACAATTACAGTATCCTTCTCATTGTCATTAAGCTTATTTTATATTGGTCATCTTTTATAATTGAAACACATCGGAGACTGCAAAATTAATCACAAAAGACATAACCTAAAAATGCAAAATGGTAAAACATCCAACAATTACATTATCCTTCTCATTGTCATTAAGCTTATTTTATATTGGTCATCTTTTATAATTGAAACACATCGGAGACTGCAAAATTAATCACGAAAGACATAACCTAAAAATGCAAAATGGTAAAACATCCAACAATTACATTATCCTTCTCATTGTCATTAAGCTTATTTTATATTGGTCATCTTTTATAATTGAAACACATCGGAGACTGCAAAATTAATCACGAAAGACATAACCTAAAAATGCAAAATGGTAAAACATCCAACAATTACATTATCCTTCTCATTGTCATTAAGCTTATTTTATATTGGTCATCTTTTATAATTGAAACACATCGGAGACTGCAAAATTAATCACGAAAGACATAACCTAAAAATGCAAAATGGTAGAACATCCAACAGTTACACTATCCTTTGTTCCGTCCAATTTCTTTCGAACATTTTCGCACAATTTTCCACATCACTCCAACATAAATGGCGCTAGCCATTTTGTTTATACACCACGGGTTATCAGGAGCGTGACAAAAGGGGCTAGCAGAAGCAGCGAGCTCTGTGTTATCGTCGATTATCATTTGGAAATGGCGTTACACTCGTACCGTTATCTCCGCATGTCGTTCTTCTGTTCAGCGAATTTTCCCGATTTTCACAAACCATGAAATAGAGAAAAAAACCAAACGAGAAATTACAAAATCACCAATTTCACATTCCGTCCAGTGGCGTAACACGGAAGATCTCAATCTGACTCTTCTCGACCCGATATTATTTTTAACCCGTGGGTGTGCAACACGCGTCGAAACCAGTCAACGTCCTGCTAAAAGAAATATTACGGCACTATCGGAAACATGGTACAGCAACAGCGCGGTATCGTCGAAGTGATACTCGAGGAAGGGAATCGCTTTTCTCCTTTTTTTTTTTTTTGCACGCTTCTTTTTCCCTTTCGTATTATCGGCGGTGCACAAACACGCGCGTTTCTCCCCGCGCTGTCGAGGCGCGGGAGAGCTCTCTTCGATTGATATCGATACATGCAACGATAACTTATTCTCAGGCAGCTTGTTGCGTAACAGCACAATATATCGATAACAGCAGCGTGATCCTCAGCCACGTATACGCTACCGTTCCGCTACATACGGTCACTACCGCGACAGATTAAACGTTTTAATAATGCGCTCCTTGCAACGCGACCGCGATGTTATCCCCGTGATAATTGGGTAAATGTTACGGACCGCAGGACCGGTTGATATTGACCAAAAGCGGGCCGGTTTCACTGATACTCGAGCCGAATACACGATGGTTGGCCTGTTTTCAAATTGAAATTATGCTTCGGGAGAATAAAAGCAAGAATTTTGAATTATTTAACTTAATAACATATTCAAAAAGCGGCAGCGAAATTTACGAAACGCTCGCTGCTCTGTTGCTGGCTTTGTTATGATCAGACAGTTCGATTATACTGAAGTGTTTATTATCGGTAATTTTTTCATTTTCTAATCTGTCCACTTCTTAAGAATACGTGTTTTTCTTTTTTTTTTTTTTGTAGAATATTATAAAATAACGTGAGTCACCACGTCTGTTTAATCTTTTCCTGTCATCCATGTTAGAATGACCCACATCGGTGGGTCACGTCGGCAAATAAGAGCGCGGTTGCCCCACCGGTAGGTCGTACCGTCTTGAACGCTTTAAAAATGAGTCACAGAGAGACAAATATTTTTGTCGTTAATACGGTTGCGCAATGTGAATTTTTTCGCAGAAACAAAGGGTAGATATTCGCCAATCGTTGAGAAGCAGAATTTTTTGCACCAACAAGCGGTGCTTATTTCTTTAATCTTTAAATTCGACATGATTCAGAGCAAGAAAAATACATCCGTTATTAAGACAGTTTCATAGTCAACATTTTTTTGTAAAAGCGTTAGCATTACCTCACAGTACCTAGTATACCTGTAATTCATATCTACACTGATATATTCACGGTTATAGTTCAATTATAGTTCATAATTATACTCATAGTTAGACCTTCTATCTTACTGCATATGCTAAATTCATCCTGCACTTGTACTACACTTATAATATTCTTATAGTTACATTTATAGTTAAACTCATAACTCGTAACCATACCTGTACCTAATACCAGTGTACCGATAATTCACATCCATACTCCAAGTTCCTCGTACATTACCTCACAAAACTACACTTCCCCATTCAAAGAACCAAAAACTCCACCCTAAAAAAAAAAAGAAAAAGAAAAGGCACCCTAACAAACCAGCATTATTCTCACCCTCTACCCCATTTCCACCCTGAAACAGACTTTCTAAACGAGGTCTCGGAACATTTCCCAAGAGAGCATCTCCCCGCGGTCGAAGCCCGTGAAGCTTCCCCTCTCGGTTGCGCCACTCGATGGTGCACGTGCAAGCGTGCTCTAATGCGATCACGCGTCTCTGCCACGGGATCGGTGCTCATCGTCGAATCAACGACCACACTGACCGGTCTCTAACGGTAGTTGAACCCAGCTCGATCAGAACGGTCTGATTCGTTCAATTGGCCAGACCAGGGGCCACTGGTTGCACACGCACACACTTAAAACAATCCTCTCTGTTTGGTTGGTTAACAGGCTTGGAACGGCGCCGGTGAGGAGGACTCGAAGAGGAGGAAGATGGACATCAAGCTTGAGTCTGAAGATGCGAATTTCGCCTTTCCAGAGGTCGCGCATGTGACAAGCCCCGAGAGTAAAACTGCTAGCAGGGGCACGTCGAATGGAATTGGGGGATTGGCGACCATTTCCGGAAGTCGAACGGGAAATGGAGGTACAGGAAGGGTGGTCGAGGTCTCGAGGACACGTCCAGGCTTGGGTGTCCTCTCGAAGAGGACACCCACTGCTCAACAGGGTCCCATCACACTTACTTCTCAACTGTGTACGTGTAGAACACGTGTTTGTTCCTATTATTTCCACTTCTTTCGTTTTTTGTTTCTCTCCTTCATTCCTACCAGGCTATCGTTAACCCTCTTTCACACATTATCGGAACGTTCAAACGAAGGCTGGGTTTATCGATCTCTCGTTGAGGAGAGAGCCGCTCCTCTCTAGTTCGTAGACGGGTTTGAAAATTTATTACCGTTGATATTGCGGTTTTTTGGTGGAGATACCAGAGCCAGCGAGGTCTTCGCGAGGTCACGAGGCGGAGATAACGTCGAAGCTCTTCGGTATATAGAAAGATGTTCTTGAAATCTTTTTCAAGAGGAGAATTTACGAGAAGGAATTTTCGAAAGAGGGACAGAGAGAGAGAGAGAGAGAGAGAGAGAGAGAGAGAGAGAGAGATGTGTATACGTGTCGGCAGTCTGTTTATATTGTCGGGCGCGTGTTAATTGTCATTTTTAGTAGAGGCGCGTTTGCGTTGTTAGATAAATTGCGCTCGGTAGTAATTCGCGAGAATTCCTCGAGCAGCTTGTTTGCATCTGGATCTCGGACTGTAAACCGAAGAGAGAGGAGACCGATTTTCTGGCTGATCTTAGAAGATGACGATAACCTTCGGCTCCCACGACTTCTACCCCGGCCATATTGTCGCTGGTTTTCTCTCTTTTTTGTTTGCGCGGCTGGTTCGATTGGCGAGACTAGTTTCGATAAGCCTGTTTCCGGCGAAATTTTTCACCCCTCTCTCTCTCTCTCTCTGATACACGCACACACAGCACACTCCACCACGGTTTTTCTGCCGCGGCGATACGTTATCTACGTTGTTTAGGAACCGTTTAGTCCCGGTTAAAATAAACCATCGATATTCTTTCGTTGATATCAAACAGCGATACGGAATGTAGGTCAAACGAGACTTTATGTAACCGCGTACAACACATATTGTTTCCTCTCCCCGTTTTATTATAATGAGAACTCTGAACGCATTTTCTCCTTGTTGTATACTATTACCTCATCTCCCTAAGCCTGTAAAAGTATAATTAAACCAGTGTTATCCGCGTATGGAGCACGTTACACAATTCCGTTTCTCGAGTTAGCATCAAACATATCGACACGTTTCTACAACGAGCAATCCTCGCTTACTCGATACGCGTTTTTCGCGCGTAAAGCTCTCATAAGCAACAGCCTTTATTTCTGCACGCGCTGATAACGTAAATAGAGAAATGAGAAAATCGACGTACGTTAACCCAATGGTTCTTCTTGTACGATTAACAGGTAGTGCTTCCACAGATGGAAAGGTTCAACTGCAGATTATTTGCCAACCTGAGCAACAGCATAGAGCTCGTTACCAGACAGAGGGCTCCAGAGGGGCGGTGAAGGATCGTACCGGAAATGGATTTCCAATTGTACGCCTGGTTGGTTACGACAAACCTACCACACTTCAAGTTTTCATCGGCACAGACCTTGGTCGCGTCGTACCTCATATGTTCTACCAAGCTTGTCGTGTGAGTGGAAAGAACTCGACGCCATGCATCGAACGTAAAATCGACGGCACCATAGTGATAGAGGTGGATATGGATCCAACGAAGGACATGATGGTTACGTGTGACTGCGTTGGCATCTTGAAAGAGAGAAACGTCGATGTGGAGCATAGATTTCCGCAGGAAGCTGGTGTGCTACAGGGACGTAGCAAGAAGAAGTCCACACGTTGTAGAATGGTGTTTCGTACGACCATAACTCATCCGGATGGTACTACGGAGACTTTGCAAGTTTGCTCTCAACCTATAGTTTGCAGTAAGTGTCGCTAGAGAAATTATAGAAATTATTCGTTGGACAAATATTTGAAAAACGAACCAATCATTTCAGCTCAACCGCCTGGTATACCAGAGATCTGCAAGAAATCACTCACATCCTGTCCCTGCACCGGAGGATTGGAATTATTCATACTTGGGAAGAACTTCCTCAAAGATACTCGCGTAGTGTTTCAATTAGACAACGACGATCTGTCAAGCAGCTTAGAGCCTCACTGGGAATGCGCGGTGGTACCTGACAAGGAGTTCCTTCAGCAAACTCATCTTGTGTGCGTAGTACCACCCTATAGGCGGCAAGATCTAGCGCCTACGGAAACGGTCAACGTGAAATTGTACGCGGTGTCCTCTGGAAAAACGAGCGAACCTCACATGTTCCTCTATACCGCTGCATCCACGCCACCTGAGCCATCAGTCGGCAAGATCGAGCCTATAACACCACCATTAGCAACCACGAATGGCGATGCTACGTTAGCAACGTCTCCTACAGCGGTATCTCTAACTGCAGGTGTACCATCAAACAGTAAGTGACTTTCTTCATCACTGAACAATGTCGCTGTCCAGTTTCCTTAATGTAGTCGTTACGTTTCAGCTCTGATTACACAAACAGCCGCAGGAACGCCGAACTTCTTAGCTACTATGCCTTCTCAACAGCCAGCTTCTCAGACAACAGAAGCCTTGAAGAATGATCCAAGCCCACCGCCAGTCACTGCGTCATCCCAGGTAACGCCAGTGATGATGTGGGCAGCGCAGAGTCCGAATTGTCAAAATTCACCTCCTGACGTGATGATGCCACCGCCAGCATTGGTAGCGAATCCCCTTCTAAACCGTAGATCATCTTCGAACCTTCAGTTAATACTTCCGGATAATTTGAAGACGGAGGTGTTAGACGAGAACAGCGAGAACAGTATGATCAGCGAGAACAGCATGCAAAGTATACCAACGCCTACTGCGAACAGTTCCACGGGTACCAGTCCGTTGCAACAGCTGGTGAACGAGAACTCGAGGGAAACGCCGCAGGCTAACATGATCAGATCGGTGCCAGTCGCGGCTAATAACTCGCCTGTACAGGAGGCAGTGAATCTCCTTGGTGTGGTCGATCTAATGCGGAACCAGCACACTTTGTCGATGGTGTCCACCCACCCAAACACCTTCGGAGGTATGCACGAACCGTCTCAAGTCAAAGTTCTAAGTCCCCATCATATCAACAAAGAAACTAACCCGATGTTGCCGACAGAAGGCAGTCCTAACGGAACTCTTCAAGGCGGCGGTGTCGTTGATCTTCGGATGAAGCATCACCAATCGGAGTTTGGTACATTGTCGAACTTCACCGCAACGCCAAACGGCCAGCTACCTGCACAGAGTGGTCACAGCGTAGAGAAATACTTGAACCACATCGAGTCGAACGTGAAGGAGGTTGAGAGTCAGGAGAACGGCTTCGTGGGCACTATACAGCAACGAGCTTCCATTATCACTACAGGACGTCAACCTCAGCAGGGACAAGCTCCTACTATTTTAGCCTCTCCTCCTCAAGGAGTTAAGTTAGACACTCTAGTTAACACTGCCGCGGAATCTCATCAAATGGTGTCGCCATTGCGCACCGTCAACCCGACTAGTAACGCTATGATGAGCCACGTTTCCGCGGTCCCCGATCACGAAACGATACCCAGTCCCCAACAGAATAGAACTAGCCCGACTATTCCTGTCAAAACGATGCTCCTCGAGGCGTTGATGCCGCCACAGACGGTGCAACCTTTGGCAGGAAACGGTGCCGCGTCCGTTCCATCACCCGCGTCAGTGGTTCCGGAACAGACTAACGGTGACAGTCTATTGACCACCATTAACGCGGCCCTCCTGCCAACGATGCAGGAGCCAGCCGTGACCGCAACCGGTACGTCGAATGCTAGCGTAACTGTAGCATCCCATAACCCGTTACAAGTTACGAACGAGACTATGTCGACAGCGACGGAGCATATTCCGCAGATGCAAGGTCTTATTCAGCAAGATGTTGTAGCGATGCAGCAGGCGCAGCAAGTGGAGCAGGTAGTAGCTCAGGCACAGCAACAGGTCGAGCAGGTTGTCGCTCAGGCGCAGCAGCAGGCTGTCCAGGCTGTCCAACAGGCGCAGCAGCAAGTGGTCCAGCACGTGGTGCAGCACGCTCAAGTTGTCCAGCAGGCTGTGCAACAGGTGCAAGCGGTGCAGCAGGTTCAGGCTGTGCCGGCGGGTCA
>NW_017100362.1:636803-638277 GCF_001263275.1 Habropoda laboriosa
ACAGGCTACTCAGGAAGTGGTCCAGCAGGCAGTGCAGCAAGCTACGCAGGAAGTGGTCCAACAGGTTCAAGCGGTTCAACAGGCGGTGCAGCAGGCGCAAGCTGCTCAAGCTATGCAGCAGGCTGTGCAGCAAGATATCGGTTCTATGTTGAATCAGCCTGCAGGTTTCGTTGCAGAGGCTAGCTCTGCTTTGGCGAGTGGAGCTGCTCAAGAACCATCGCAGCAGAGGTTAACCAACGCTGCTGAACAGGCGATTAATAATGTAATTACTAATGCTACTCAAGACATCATTAATAATCGACCCATTACCACGACAACCGCGCATGCCATCATCGCTACGAAGAATATACTGAACAGCGTGGCCACTCAGAGTGCGCAGTTAATGAATAGTGCTATGGAGGGTATTCTGCCTAAATCGCCCTCCGGTCAGAATAATATGGTTGAACAGGTCGCGAGTAAATCACCACCCGTTGCATTACCCGTAACGCCCAACAGACAGAATGTAAACCCACCTATAGCTAATACGGCAAACAGTGCGAACGGTACGACGGTCAGAAAGCAGGAAGACGGTATGTTGCCCCAAGAGTTAACCTCAATGTCGGAGCATGATCTGTTGAGCTACATAAATCCGAGCTGTTTCGATCCGCAGAACGGTTTCCTTATGTAGTACTGCCGTATTCTTGTCATTAAAAATATTCTAATTGTGTATTTGACGTATCCTCGGATACAAACGTGAGAAAGAGCGAGAGCGAAAGTGAGAGAGAGAGAGAGAACTGAGTGAAAGTAATTAAATTCCAACCAAGTCGAGTATGAGAAATATATAAGATTCTTGGCTCGGTACGAGTTATATATATTTGTGCCACATTGTCGTTTCAGACTTTGTATGTGATAGGTATGAAATCCGTTTTTATATGATGAAAATGGACGAAGTTAGCACCACCTTTGTAACAATTGAAGAAAGAAAGAAACAAACCACTATTATCGTTGTTAAGTAAGACGGGCGCATGAGAGCGCGACAATTAGGGTTTTCCTTTTAATTCTTCCTTTTTCTACGAGTTGTCGAATGTGATAATTCATTTTATTTATCTCCATCAAAACGTCTCTTACGCATCCAGAGGTGCCTTTTTCTCTATATATGTAAAGTATCTGAGATTGTTCTTTCTCTTTGCAAAAAAGGAGCATCCGCGAAGTACGATACCGCGTGTGTAATGTATTGTATAATAATCGACAATGTACTGACCTCACTCAACTCTAAGTGGAGCTTTCCACAAGGGAATTGAGTGTAGTTAATTGAAGAAAAAAAAGAAGAAAGAGTTACGTTTTTTCACAGTACCTTCAAGTAGTTAAATCCTACGAGTTCATTAATAACATTAATGCATCTTTTTTCTTGACTTGATTTCATTCTAACAAATGAATCATCTTGTTGTTTGATGTCGTTTCTATTATTATATATAGTATATACGTAATATATGTT
>NW_017100362.1:638553-645890 GCF_001263275.1 Habropoda laboriosa
ACGTTTACCCAAAGAGAGAAGCAGATGATCAGATGAAGTGAGCTTATTAAAGATATAAACGAAGTCTATATTATATATATTGTAACGTTATGTTACGTCGGGGAAATCCCCCTTTGTTCAAAGTAAGGGGTGCTATGTACCGCGTGTACGAATACTCGCCAACATTATCTAGTAGAAGACAGATTTTATAATGAAACTATTGAAACGTTTATTGTCGTGATATGTCTTTGTAGCAAAGTATATATTTTATATCGAGCATCTATTCACGTGTCACGTGTTTTAACGAGCCGTCAATGGAAAAAAAAGGAAGAAAGAGTATGAATGCTGCATTAATCGAATAAACAGATCATTATACTATGTGGCATGTACTTCGTGAAATTGTTTGTAACGATTACTGTACACTGTACGCACATTTTTAGCATTGTCAGCCTAAACATTGAGAAACAAAATTCATGAACAATGTATTATCATTTTGCTCCTGTACGTCAAATAAATGTTTCACAGCATCGCTTTCTCGATGATTTTCTCAATTGACATGGGTATGGATTTAGTATTAGACTATGAATAAACTTTGAAACAATAGTATATTGTATTTTGTCCATTTTTGTATAGTATTTACACATTATTTTATAAACGCGATAGATAATTTAACAATTTACACTTTAAATTAAATATCATGCTAAACTTATTTTAATTATACACTTTGCCACTTTCCTTTTTCACCTTTTACTTTGCCTTCTTTTAATAATTTGTCAAGGTGGCGTTCTACATTGTAAGCTGCTACTTCCCACATGATTTTTGAGGTGCCCTAAAAATATCAAGTTTCTTATATGTGTTACATTCAGATAAATATTCTAAATCAAATAATAATAATTACCATGTACATATGTTTTACAATGTCCATTTCAGATATTGCCTTATTTTTTGCAGTTTCTTGTATAACACCTAAAATTTCATTTTCCCTCCTTAATCTATGTTCAATATAATACTTAATTACAGTTTCTGGGTCCTCTATTACTGGCCCATGACCTGGATACATTAGTTTTGGTTTCATTGCCATGATTTTTTTTAAGGAATCCATATATGTAAGCAAATCCTCAAAAATAGCAGTTCCCTCTCCCAAAACACAATCCCCACAACAAATTATATTCTCATCTTCTAATACAAGGGAAGCATGATCTGATGAATGTCCTGGAGTATACTCAACACGAACTTTTGCACCTTCTACTTCCACTACTTGTTTATCTTCCAAATCCTGCCAGGATATATTTTGCTCAGCTTGACTTTTTTTACCTTTGTCTTCTGGTGCTCTGGGTAATTTCCATGTTGTACTGTGATATGTTGGGTTCATTGTTCTTAACAAATTTTGAACAGATTTGGCACCTCCTAAGTGATCATGATGCCAATGTGTAATCATTAAATGTTCAATAGTTGCTTTTTCTTCTTCCAGTACTTGACGTAATACTTTTGTGTATTCTTTGGCAGTCTTGGCTTCGCCAGCATCTATCAATATACGTCTGTAAACAACATATTAATTTACATCAGGCATGTTTCTTCCAATTTTATTTTATAAAATAAAATTAACATTTCGCTACCTGGTGCCAGTACCAACGAGGTACGTGTTTGTACCCTGCAATGTCATTATACCTGGGTTGCACCCTAAAATTCTAATCACTGTGTCAGATAATCTTGATATTACAGGCAAATTTGTCAGAGACTTCATGATTTAATTTCGATCAGAATTTTGTCAACTATATATTATAACGTATTTAATACATACATGTACGCGTCCGTCTTGTGCCGTCAGTAATGTAATACTAACTAATGACTGTTGGTTATTATACCGAGATAAATATTTCACAATCTTTCGAGGTATTACATTTTCACGTTAAGTATATGATAGCAACATTATAAACTATAATAGGTGGCAACACTTATTCGTGACTCATCACGTGTGTACGCGGTGATCAACTATGTTCATAGAACAGTATAGCATTAGGGTACGTAGTGCACGTGTAACACGCAATTGTCGTTGTATGAAAAGAGTTTATTGAAACGAGATGCGGACGGATAATAGTATATTATTGTTTCAAAGTTAATTTGTAGTCTCACGCTAAATCCACATTCAAATCAATTGAGATAATTATGACAATTTTCTATTGCACGTTCTCACTGTTCTAGTGTTCATTTTATGTATTATTGCATTGTCTTTTATATTTAAAATTATCGTAACTGCGAAAAATTTTCAAATGCTCTTAAAAATATACATATGTACTTTGTTTAAATATCGCAGTCAGTTTATCCTTGGTTAGATATTCTATTACTCCTTATTTTATCGTGATTTTGTAATGAACGAATTTATCGAATGATTAAGTCATTTCGGTTTGTACACGTTCTCACGCAGAATATTTTGAATTTGACAATATTACTATTATATGTATAACTTTAACAAAATACCAAGTATAATCTAACCGTTATATCACGTTTGTTTTTCTGCCCATAAATTGTAAACTTGTATTGATTTATTATGTGTTAAAGGGATTAGAGGAATTTCTGCTTACATTTGTCATAATCTGTTTGATAATTGTTACTGCGTATTTAAGAATTCCTTTAGAAATTAAATTTCATTCGATGATTCATAGAACCGTTGACGTTTCACTAATTGCGAACCGTATATGTATAACTATTATCAAGATCAATATTGTACTTTTTATTCTTAAAAATGTGTAACAGGTTATTGGACAACTATAATTTATTCAATAAATTCATGAACTGTATGGTTGTAGTTATATTATTCTGAACATTCATCTCTCAAATTATTAATAAACCCTAATTTACGAGGTTCAGTCTATTCAACAGTAATAATTTTTCAAACACGTGAATGTCTGAAAACCAATCAGGGCCGCATGTATCACAAGGCACATTAGGCGCGTGCTGGGGCCTCACTCTCTATGGGGCCACATTTAAAAATCTTATTCCACACAAACAACAATATAAAAAACAGTCTAGTTATAGTTACAAAATTAAATACTCAGTTTTAAATATTAAATTCATAATATAAAAACAAGAGGCCGCTGGAAACAGAAACGCCAAATTTATGAATTTTAACTGAAATCTTTTGAGATCTCGTAATAATGTTGCGTCTATATAAGGCCTCCAAAGTATAAATGCGACCCTGAAACCAATTAGCAATACTACAATTAACAATATGTGTATATACAGTGACTCCCACTAATATTCAGAGGTTACTTAATCGATTCATGGAGAAACAAGCGACAAGCATCGAAAGATGTAAGAATCTTGAGATTTATTACAGTTATAGGTCGAAAGTCGTGAAATAGTGCGATTTTCACAATCTTTAACCTTTTGTAGCTCATAGCAACGTTAACCGATTTCAATGAAACTTTCAGCATGCATATAATTGACATAAATCTACAAAACGTATATTTCAATTTTTCATGAGAAGCTCAGATACAAAAGTTGCAAACAGCGATCTTTACAATTTTCTTCACGATTCCCACAAATTGCAATTATTTCAAAATATTTTGTACACATCATCTAGTATACGAATCCTTCTAACTTCTCAAAGAAACTCAAGTCGTTTGGTCCAATTTTAAAACAGTTATAATGTTTTAAATAGTGTCAGAATATTAGTGAGAGTCACTGTACATGTATATTATGTGGACAAACGGAGAGGGAAAATCTATTCTTTGTAAGTTAGACAAGGATAGCTAAGAAATTTTACGTAGCGGTCGTTTCGTGTGGAAGGATGCGTGACTAGGAAAGACGCCAACACCAGAAGTCTAGTTTACTTAACAATTATATTTTCCGTATTATCGCAGCATTATACACAAGATAACCAAAAAGAGAAAGTTCGCATTCCCTTTCCGCAACTTTTAGATCCTCGGTTTTAAAGTATATTTCAACCTACAACGTAATCTTTCTTAACCTAACTGTTGCCAACTTGCAACTAGTGACTATACATCTAGGAACTTTATTATTACACTAGTGGATTGTCACTACATTTAAAATAATACTAACGCCATCTTCTGTTTGGCCGCGCGAACTACCAACTTTGTAGTAGGATAACAGAAAGAGCAAAGAGGTCGTAGACAAAGAGGATAAATTGTGCGAGAAGGATAGAGAAGAAACGCTTCCTATTGGCCGAGTAGCAACTAAGATTCGGCCATTCTAGAATATATGGAGTTTACCTAAAGTATTCGTTAATAACTCATTATCTATAAATAATTTAAACACTTTTAGGATTGAATAATAAAATATGGACCTCTAGCAACTTTCACATATAAGTTTGAACACAATTATCCTTTTAATTAATTAGTTATTAACAATTTTCTGGCGAAGTGTCGAAATTGATATGACATTTTATGAATGTTCTTCATTAATTTCTCACTTTTATACAAATAATTTGTTTATTTTCAAGCATGCATCCGAAAGGTTATTTCTTTAGCTACTTTCTCGTATAATTTTTATTAACATATCTTTTCTAGTTTGGGAATTATTAATTATTATTTGCTAGAGAGTCTTTCTTGTTCCACATAAATCTTACATATTTTCGTCATTTTAATTACTAACGTGATTAATTTTGGTACTTTTAAGCATGAAGAATCTAGTGCAGATCTTTGTGAATAATATCCATTGCTTTTTGTGTCCATAAACCTTCTCCATTTTGTTTTATTAATAATTAAAGGCATAAGTGTTCCCATCGACGCGGTTGCAGTTAGCATTCACAAAATTATTTTGATAATTTACAATTTTTCAGAAACATTTTGCACACTTTTATGATCGAAGAATGTAGTATAGACTTCTACCTATATACTGGAAAAATTTTGCTCGGAACATCTCTAATAATTTACGAGTTATTAATAATTGTTCATAAAACTCGTCTCCTTTAATTTCATTTCATGGAACACTATCTCCAGTAATGTTAAATAACTATTAAACTACAAGCGGTATGTTAATAAAAATGCACGAGAATGTAGCTGAGGAAGTGAACTAAGAGTCTCATGCTTGAAAATTTATAAATTTTATGTTAATTTCTAAGAAAATGATAAAATTCACGAAAATCGTGGCTGTGTCTTACATCAGTTCTGACAGTCTGCCAGAAAATTGCTAATAACTAATTAATTAAAAGGAAAATTGTGTTCAAAACTATATGTGAAAGTTGCTAGAGGTTCGTACTTTTTTATTCAATCCCAAAAGTGTTTAAATTGTTTATAGATAGTGAGTTATTAACGAGTATTCCAGGTACGTAGATTTGTATTCTCGAGTGGACAGAACTTAGTTGCTTCTCGACCAATAGGGAACGTTTACTCTCTATCCCTCTCGACCAATAGGAAACGTTTACTCTCTATCCTTCTCGACCAATAGGAAACGTTTTCTCTCTATCTTTCTCGACCAATAGGAAACGTTTTCTCTCTATCTTTCTCGACCAATAGGAAAAATTTTCTCTCTATCTTTCTCGACCAATAGGAAACGTTTTCTCTCTATCTTTCTCGCACAATTTACCCTCTTTGTCTACGACCTCTATGTACATTCTGTTATCCTACTACAAAGTTGGTAGTTCGCGCGGCCAAACAAGAGATGGCGTTGGTTTCTCTGTCAATATGGCGGTGCGAAAATAATGACGTTTTGTTTGCGCGGAGCCTTTGTTGCCGTGTGAGTTGAGGTTGCAAATTGATCGAGGTGGGGACACGGTGGCAGTAGCAGGAAACGAACTTTTATATTGTTGAATGTTGATTTTAAAGGAGTAAGATACTCTTATTTCACTGTTCATTTTTGAAACTTGAATGCACACATTGTTGCAGTCTCTATTCTCGAATGCCACATCGATGGAAGCATTATTTCATATGCACAACATTGTTGTACGCGTTTCTTTTGAATGCAACATTGCTTGAAGCGTTATTTCGAACGCAAACATTATTACAAGAACTACGCTTGAATGTAACATTGTTACAAGCATCATTCTCGCTTGTAACATCGTTAACTCGTATTACTTTCGAATGCATAATGTTGCAAACGTGTTATCGCGTTTGCAACTTTGTTACGGAAAATCGCTCCCGAAAATTGCACATTGTTGCAAATGCGTTACAGGTTTGCAACTTTGTTGTCGACGAAAATTGCACATTGTTGCACGACGCCCCATTTTGCAACAATGTGCAATTTTCACGAGCGACTCTTGGCAACAAAGTTGCAAACGCGATTACTCCTTAGCAACATTGTTGTCGTGAGTCGCTCCCGAAAATTGCACATTGTTGCAAACGCGCGACAGGTTTGCAACTTTGTTGCCGCAAATCGCTCCCGAAAATTGCACATTGTTGCAAACGCGTTCTGGGTTTGCAACTTTGTTGTCGACGATCGCTCCCGAAAATTGCACATTGTTGCAAACGCGCGACAGTTTTGCAACTTTGTTGCTGCAAATCGCTCCCGAAAATTGCACATTGTTGCAAACGCGTTCTGGGTTTGCAACTTTGTTGTCGACAAAAATTGCACATTGTTGCACGACGCCCCGTTTTGCAACAATGTGCAATTTTCGTGAGCCGCTCTCGACAACAAAGTTGCAAACGCGATTACTCCTTTGCAACCTTGTTGCCGAAAGTCGCTCCTGTAAATCGCAAATTGTTGCAAACGCGTAACCGGGTTTGCAACTTTGTTGTCGAAAGTCGCTCCCGAAAATCGCACATTGTTGCAAACGCGTTCTGGGTTTGCAACTTTGTTGTCGACGAAAATTGCACATTGTTGCATGACGCCCCGTTTGCAACATTGTACAATTATCGGGAGCATTACTCGACAACAAAGTTGCAAAAGAGTAACCGCGTTTGCAACTTTGTTGCCGAAAATCGCTCCCGAAAATCGCACATTGTTGCAAACGCGTTACAGGTTTGCAACTTTGTTGTCGACGAAAATTGCACATTGTTGCATGACGCCCCGTTTGCAACATTGTACAATTTTCGGGAGCATTACTCGACAACAAAGTTGCAAAAGAGTAACCGCGTTTGCAACTTTGTTGCCAAAAGCAGCTCCCGAAAATTGCACATTGTTGCAAAACGGGGCGCCGTGCAACAATGTGCAGTTTTCGTCGACAACAAAGTTGCAAACCCAGAACGCGTTTGCAACAATGTGCAATTTTCGGGAGAGATTTGCGGCAACAAAGTTGCAAACCTGTAACGCGTTTGCAACAATGTGCGATTTTCGGGAGCGATTTCCGGCAACAAAGTTGCAAAAGAATAATCGCGTTTGCAACTTTGTTGCTGAAAGCAGCTCCCGAAAATCGCACATTGTTGCAAAACGGGGCGTCGTGCAACAATGTGCAATTTTCA
>NW_017100362.1:646392-647138 GCF_001263275.1 Habropoda laboriosa
TTTTTCGGGAGCGACTTTCGACAACAAAGTTGCAAAAGAATAATCGCGTTTGCAACTTTGTCGCCAAAAGCAGCTCCCGAAAATTGCACATTGTTGCAAAACGGGGCGTCGTGCTACAATGTGCGATTTTCGTCGACAACAAAGTTGCAAACCCAGAACGCGTTTGCAACAATGTGCGATTTTCGGGAGCGATTTTCGGCAACAAAGTTGCAAACCTGTAACGCGTTTGCAATAATGTGAAATTTTCGGGAGCGATTTTCGGCAACAAAGTTGCAAACCTGTAACGCGTTTGCAACAATGTGCGATTTTCGGGAGCGACTTTCGACAACAAAGTTGCAAACGCGATTATTCTTTTGCAACTTTGTTGCTGAAAGCAGCTCCCGAAAATTGCACATTGTTGCACGACGCCCCGTTTTGCAACAATGTGCGATTTTCGGGAGCGACTTTCGACAACAAAGTTGCAAACGCGATTATTCTTTTGCAACTTTGTTGCTGAAAGCAGCTCCCGAAAATTGCACATTGTTGCACGACGCCCCGTTTTGCAACAATGTGCGATTTTCGGGAGCGACTTTCGACAACAAAGTTGCAAAAGAATAATCGCGTTTGCAACTTTGTTGCCAAAAGCAGCTCCCGAAAATTGCACATTGTTGCAAAATGGGGCGTCGTGCAACAATGTGCGATTTTCGTCGACAACAAAGTTGCAAACCCAGAACGCGTTTGCAACAATGTGCAAGTTTCGGGAGCGA
>NW_017100362.1:648995-679188 GCF_001263275.1 Habropoda laboriosa
AATATCGAAAATTGAAAATTCGAAATTAAACATTTAAAATATAATATTTAACGTTTGAAAGGTAATATTTAAAATTTAATATTTACTATTTAAAATGAATATTCAACGTTCGCCAATTTGATCAATGTCAATGTTTCGTGCGATCGTAGTATTCAAAATCAGCCAATTTTTCTTATCAATTAACGCCTGAAGTTGAGAGGAGAAAAGGGAAATACTCAGGATTGATTTTCATTCTCTTTATATATTATTAAATGTGAACAAACGTGAACAACATTTACAACGTATAATCGGCCGAATAATAATATGATCGGTTAGAGCTTAAGTACACGACAAGTTCAACTCGATTTGATTATCATATCGACGCCATCTTTTCTCAGCGAGACGTTAAATGCGGTTCTGCGTTAATAGTATTTAAAGAAGGATCGTTAATTATCCTCGGGAATTGTTATTGCGTTAAATACGACACATCTCATCGTTATATCTGCGATATATAGTTACGTTTGCATGTCACGTTAATGCTATTTACTTTTGATTCTTTGTTTCTCGTTTATAATTCCGCCATCGTGGCGACGACATCCGTTATTTCGTTGTTGATTAATCCTTCAATTTTCTTCCTTGTAAATTCGTCACAACGGGAGAATTATATTTCATAGATCACACTTACGAGCCTACGATCTCGTTGGAAAAGAAGAATTATCCGTAAAATGGCAAAATATTCATCACAATCGATCGCGAACCTTACCAAATAAAATACTAAAGTACAATTAATAATTACAATCACTTAATTACATAATTACACAATCATAATTTACACGTACGAACTAAAAGTCGAAAATTAAATATATTCGGGTCCCTTGTTTTCCTCCTTCGAGAAAGAGTTCGTTTTGCATTAAAAAATCAACGATTACCAACGTAATCGAACGTTTCACATACAGGGTGTCTCCGAAGTGACCATTCAAATAGAAGAAATAATTCGAAAATGTAGAAGAGCATTTTTTTTTTTATAGGAAACTTCTTTTGCATAAATGAATCGATGTTGAAAATTCGTCGAAAACGCCTGCATTGCTGTTTTTATGTTTTTCACACTAGATAGTGAAGGATAAGTAACGAAATAAACGTGAGAACCTGCTGAATCGATTATAATCGTAAAATAAAATCTACAGTCTTGACACTGATGGATTTTAAAATTTTTACCAGAGATTGCAATTGTTATAATATTAACAAAAAACAAAAAAGTTATGGTGTAACAATTATTTTCAAAAACTTTCGCCATATTTTAATAATGGTTATCGGTAATCGACCAAACTTTTAATCATTTCGGTAATTCGTAACTAAAGCTTTAAAAGTTAATATTGATATTAATCTTAAAAACCAAAGTTCAAAAATGAATATTTTCGAATCATGTGAAATTCTGAAAGATCTCTTTCGATACATATCTTCAACAAAGGCAACAAACAATTTTTCCCCTACGATATTTTCAATTAAAATTCTTACTTTTGGTCCTTGATTTTTACTTACGGAGTTATGTCAAATTTCTTGTATACTACGACGAGTAGACAAATAAGGATAGCTCAAAGAGAAAATATTCGAAAACAGTAGATATTCTAGAAAATGTTCAAAGAGCTCGACGAATCTTCAACATCGGTTTATTCAGAAATGAAGCTCCCTATGAGAAAATGTCACTCTAAATTTTCTACCTACTTCTCCAC
Source organism: Habropoda laboriosa (assembly GCF_001263275.1). Classification (NCBI taxonomy): domain Eukaryota; kingdom Metazoa; phylum Arthropoda; class Insecta; order Hymenoptera; family Apidae; genus Habropoda; species Habropoda laboriosa. The sequence continues at coordinate 650,705 of NW_017100362.1, forward strand.
GTACATTCACTAATTCAGAGACATCCTGCGGTCACTCCTTTGTTCACGTTTTAGGCCGTCACTTCGCTCGACGAACACTTGTCGAACATCGCGTCTAACACCTGCGTGAATTTCAGGTGCCTTTCTTCGGGCGCTACCGTCGCACCCCGACTTCCCCATAGGAATTTTATATGAAATTCTGTTCTGAACGCGTCTGATAAGAGCTCGTCGCTTCTCGAGCCTTCGAGAACGATTTCTGCGTTCCTGCGGAACAGCGCAAGATTCTCTGCCATTTTTCGAGCTGATTCTAAGTGAGACCATACGATAGATAAACCACAGTCCGGTGCTGAATTCTCCCAGGGCGACAGAATAGCTGCTGCTAGGCCTGATGGTGTCACCGTTCCTAAAAGAACAAGAAAAATTTCAATTATATCAAACGTTGAATCAGAATGATTCAGATCAAGATTGCCCAAAATCTCACGAAACTTTGCTTCGACGCACCCAAAATGTCTTCTGGTCCACGTTCTCCAAGCAAAGCGACAGGCAGCAAGTGTGGAAGCGTGGTATTTGGTGCCTGAGGGTTGGTACACTCGTTCATTGCACGTAACGTTGGTCTAAGCTTGGCCTCGAAACTGAAAGCCTCGTCGGTATGCTTCTGCCTGAGTAGATGCCACGTATTCGCCAGCCTCTGTATCTGAGGTAGGCAGAGACCGAGCATTACCCCGCAGAAACCGTACAAATTGCCCAAAGCTGTCTTCGTATCGATGGCCACTTTGATCCATTTACTAATAGTAGCTGCTCTCTCGATAGCAGTGGCTCCAGCCAGCACAGTCACCGCCACAACGAGCTTCAAACACTCTGATCTCTCGATCAGATCTATCCTGGCCTGTCTACCATGGGGCAGAGTAGCTAATTCGATACCGCTTAGACCGTTTCTACTTCCAGCACCAGGATGAAGAGCTAACTCCAGGTCGATCTTCGTTAAATGCGAGGCTAACACCCTTGGAGCAGAATCGTGAAGCATTCCTGACACACCTCTCAAAGCAGTTGGATCTAACGGCCTGTGTTCACCAGCTGGTAGCAGCAAAGTGGTGAATCCTTCGATGTCCAACGCTGTGGTGATCTCCAGAGAAGGAGCAGCCACGACTAGCTGCTCCTCTCCAGACAACTCATAATCGTTTCCGTTGTTCCCGTTGGTGCCGTCGTTACTCGTGTTGTAATGACTCCTAATTACCACTCCTTTAATAGGAACAGAGGAGGAAGGATTGCTGGCACCGCCAGAATTATTCGTCTCGAATTCGCTGTCTCCAGAACCATTTCCACTGTCACTTCCGGAAGCTTGGTAGCCTTGGTGATGATGATGGTGGTGATGGTGATGATGATGAGCGTGATGCTGATGGTTAGGTGCATACGGTACCCTTGGAGGCTTCGGCGGAGCAGTTCCGTGGGAGTTTTGATGGTTCAGAGTTGGAGGTTGGAGAACTGGCTGCTGTTGTTGCTGGAGGGCTGGGTCGGAGATCACCCTGGTGATCTTTTGACGACCTAAGGATAAGGAACACGACGGTGGCTGGTTCTGAATCGGTGGTACTCGAGGTAGAGTGCTCGATTGGACCGATCCGTGAGGTGTTGCTTGTTGATTTGTCGTTTGACGAGCATCGTGTTGGTCTGCGGGATGATGCTGGGCTGTCAGAGAGTGACTTCGTTGCTGTTTTCGAGGCAGTCGAGGAGGCGAACCGGTGGATAGAGATGAAGAGGAGGGACTGGAACAGTGTTGGTTATTCGTGGGTCCAGAGACACAGGTTAGGGGTACGGATCTTGGTTTCGGTGTGATTATACGAGCACCACTGGCTTGGCTTATAGGACGACCACTGCCCACGTAGAAGGTTATCAGGTCGGCTACCGTGTCGAATGCCTCGTCCTCAAACTGGTACTGGGCCCTTTCGTATACTGTTTCGGGTTGGATTACCACCTGTTGAAAGATATTTCGTCAATTGCTTGGGATAGCGTTCATTCTTCTTCTCTTTTTGTAAAGAAGGAATTTAGTTAAGACTGCAACGATGGATTCTGTGTATCTTTTCTCTTTCTTCTCTATTTTTCACACTGTGTAGATATTAATGTTTTGACACACAAAGGTAGACATTTCTTCCAGTTTTATCTTTCTAAATATTAAAGAATTTTGAGCAGAGACTGATTAAGCAAAGAATTCGTCACTCTGATCTCTCCTTCAATATTCACATTCGTTCTCCTGATTTTTATCAATTTTTCTTTCTCACATTGCGTAGACATTGTCGTAGGGGTAAGTATCTCTTCTAATTTGATCTTTTCGAATGTTGACAAAATTTTGAATCATTTGTACGGACTAAAGAATTCGTGAATTTCGAGGAAACTCACCCTGTTGATGACAAAGTGAAGAGGCTGGCCCTTCCACCGGACCGTGAGGACGTAGTTTCCGGGCTGGGAGGCACAGTCGCGAACCAGGAAGTCACCGTCGTTTGGTACTTCCGCCTCAGCGCCCTTTCTACCACCTCTGAGAGTGCTGCCATGGTACCAAGCGTGCGATCTCAGATCTCTAGGGTCCAGAAGTCGAAGTTCTCGCTCCAGAAGCTTACGAGTCGACTCTTCTGGTGGCTCCTGAATCAGATAGGCGACAATGGGAATTTTAAATTAGGTATTAGAAGTGTTCCAGAAGAATGCAGCTTATTGGATATTTGAATTTCAAAAGAAGCTTCAGAATTATCATCCTGCTAAATATTAACGACTCTGAGAGAGTCTTTATTTTTTTTTTTCATTGTACAAACTTTGAATTTTCCTGCCTTGAACTTCGTGGAAACCAGCAATTTCTCCGAAATCTTTCCGATTCGATAAATTATAATAAACTGTAATGTAAACTGTAATCCGACGATTCTCGAGATCAAAAGTTTCGAAATTTTCTTGCAGATACTAATTTTTATTTTAAACGTACGTTTAATTATAAAAGAATTCTAAAATTCACGATATGACTTTAATTAAATGCAACGCATGGGTAAGAGAAGTTTCACTATTGTTTCCAGCGATTATTCACGTAAGACAGTCGCGTGAATCAATGAAGAAGTGTCTCGACTGTACGAGACCGCAAGATTGGCTTAACAAGAACAGCCTTGAGTGGCTAGCCCATAAAGGGATCAACGAAGTCAGCGTTCATGCGTACAACTTATCAGCGGCTTAGCGTGTCACGTGTGAAAGCTGGATCATCAAGTTGGTAGCATAAACGAATCAATTATCACATTCTTTCGATCAGTTTATCGCTTCTTACTATTCCGTCTCGAACGTAATCAACCTCCATTATTTTGGCACCTCGTAACAACACGATTTCTCTTTCTCTCCATCTCTAATTCTAAGTACACACTCAACAACTCCGATCAATTTTTTCATCAAACAAATGTTTTTCTCGGATTAAAAATTAAAAATGAAAAGTGTACGAAAATTGGAAAGCAAGTAATTCGAACAATTCGCTAGAATTTAGAACAATCGTCGAAACCGTCTCCAGGTGTTGTCACAAATTCAACACTTTTGTACATTGCACATGCATTAACACTGAACCGACCTATTAGCAACTTAAAAGGGAAGCGAATTTTTCATACCGACGAGTTTTCTTCTCTGATACGATTTACTTTTGAAATTCACTTGCTTCTGCCGTTCATCAAATTCTCTATCAAACTACACACTTGAAAATTCTTCAAACTGAATTACTCGCTCTCTATTGGTAGATTAATAAAATTCCCTATGAAACTGTACACTTGAAAATGAGCCGAAAAAATGATTCCTTAAACTGATTTACTCACTCACCATTGGTAGATTAGAATAGTCGTTGCTGTCAACCCTTCTCGCAGCGGATTCTTCGCGGTCCTCCCTTCTGTTCACCGCCTCCTCCTCCTCCTCCTCCACGACCTTTACCTCCGACGACCTGCGTCGAAAAATCAAGTTTACACCGTGTATCCCTCACATCTCGCCTTCGTTACCACCTTCCACCCCTTTGTTTCTTTCAATTCGAACCACCTCCCCCCCCTTCGGAACGTTAAAAACCACTTTCTTCTCTACGAAGAATTCCACTTTAAACTCGCGAGAAAATCGTGAGGACAGATAGGGTTTGGCCACACGGCTCTCAGGCCGAGCGCGCGCACCCCACTGAACTATGTGCGTGGAAAGCCACGACGCGAACAGGGCCGTGTTTTTCGAGGACCCGAGGGGCGCCCCGCGGGGTATTAATAGAACAACGTAGAGAGACTAATTCGACACGGTCGTCGTTCGCTCCTAGCCAACTGAAATGATTTCTCATCTCCATACTGAAACTTCGTCCAACTATGAATCGAAACGATTTTCAAATAATTGCAAACTACCTTACAATATATTTCTATTTAATTCTCAACTTTTTCTCTGTTATTTAAAACGTATCATCAGTGAACAATTTTTCTGCATTGTCTGTTAAGTTCGAAAGTGTACGGGTGTTGCATTTTTGTCACGCTAAGTACGCCACTGAATGGGGCCCATGGTGTCCCGTCGCGTTCTCACCCACGCCTGCGTTTTCTCCGCTCTCTCGAGTGGCTTTCAGCGTCGAGTTGACACCGGCCGTTCGATCGGTGAACTCTCGGCCAACGGCTCTCTCTCGATTTTACAGCGACTGGTTGCTTGGAAATTCGGCGTTATCGTGCATTGTCACGTTACGCCTAGCCGATAGAAGCGGCGATTATTGATTTATTCGGGAAGAGGGTGGTTGCGTATGGGGGCTGGCGCGCCTGCGTCGCAACAGACCGCTCGATAAGTGTAATAAAACGCATCTGTGCATTCTGTTTCGATCCTACAGTGCCTCGAGGAAAGGGATGCGCGTCCTTCGGACGATATGAAAACACGGGTGGACGATGATTACGTGAAATGTCAGGTCTGTTTGTGTATACCGAATGGAAGTATCGAATCCTGTCGAGGAGATTGATTATTAATAACCGTAGGGCGAAATGAAACTGAAGTTTCGTTCAAACGTTGCTTCAATGATCATTGATTTCCCTTCAAACTGTGATAATATTAGGTTTTAATTTACTCGAGTAATTAACAATTTAATTATACAATCTCGCGAGTGTGCACAAGGTTTAAGTCTTCGACAACTTGTCACTCGGTTCGTTGTTTCCCTTGAATTATCTACGAAAGCAACGCAGCGCCGTTGTAATCTCACTAATTATTTTTACATTTTTCCAAGTTTCTTCGTTTCTTTCCTACTCCCTGATGAAAAAGAGTATTTCACATTTTTTTATAAATTTAGAAGGTCTTCGATAACTTGTCACTCGGTTCGTTGTTTCCCTTGAATTATCTACGAAAGCACCGCAGCGCCGTTGTAATCTCACTAATTATTTTTCCATGTTTTCGACTTTCTTCGTTTCTTTCCTACTCCCTGACGAAAAAGAGTATTTCACATTTTTTTATAAATTTAGAAGGTCTTCGATAACTTGTCACTCGGTTCGTTGTTTCCCTTGAATTATCTACGAAAGCACCGCAGCGCCGTTGTAATCTCACTAATTATTTTTCCATGTTTTCGACTTTCTTCGTTTCTTTCCTACTCCCTGACGAAAAAGAGTATTTCACATTTTTTTATAAATTTAGAAGGTCTTCGATAACTTGTCACTCGGTTCGTTGTTTCCCTTGAATTATCTACGAAAGCACCGCAGCGCCGTTGTAATCTCACTAATTATTTTTCCATGTTTTCGACTTTCTTCGTTTCTTTCCTACTCCCTGACGAAAAAGAGTATTTCACATTTTTTTATAAATTTAGAAAGTTTTTAATATTGAAACTGTATAAATATTTTCATATATAAAATCTTTGCATGAATTGTAAATAAGGTGCAAGTTACGTTTTAATTGTGTCACATGCGTAACAGACGTACCGACGAGCCGAACAATAACATCGCTATTTTCAATAGACAGCACCTTCTAAAAAGCGAGGCAAATTACTTTATTACACCAAAAATTCGACGACTCTCACACCTGGACACCACATGCCCTTCGACGTCATCAATTTTCAGACAAGCAATATAACAAATGTAAGAACAAATTCCCCACTTTCACACCACCACCACACACTTCCACCACCTACGACAGTTTTCACACCACCAATCACAACACACACGTAGTTTATAAAATAGCGAACCCCACACGACACCAGACACAATTTTCCTATCAGTAAGCCTAGACATTTCGCGCTCTGCACAACGTTCATTCGCAAATATATAGTTTTAACAGCAAACTGTTGTACGTTAATAATCTATCTTTCGAGCACTACCTGAGTCCCCTATCCTGAGAACATTCCTCAAATGGTCTGACTCAAAAAGAGGGACAATTATCGGTTTCGCAACAAACATATCGCGATTCGTAACAATTGTACCGTAAATTCTGACAATGCATTAATAACGCGAAAGGGTTGAGAAACCTTTTTACCTTCGTTTAATTATTGGAACATTCTGATCGTATGTCTTCGTTCCCGTACTAACAAGTAAAAAAAAAGAGAGCAAATTCGACGGAGGACCCTAGTGAACATCCGCTGTTATTTGGTTACACAAGATTGAACATGTGGGCGCCGCCTTTAGAACGGATGGAAACGTGGCTCCCTAAACCTATTTCCATTCAGTTCTACGTAATGATCATCGTTCTTCGGTAGTTGTTTCTGAAATTGATCCATTGTAACTTGTTTTACACACGCTTGGTATATACCTATCGTCTCGTATATACCTATGTTTTGCTCCGTGATAAGGATTGAACATGATTTCTGAGGTTACATCTGTTGTAAGGTGCTATGTACCTCGTAAAATGAATCCATCGTTCAAGGTCCTTCCTCCTACTATACGTGCAAGGCTGTTTTTTCGTATTTTTCTACTAATTCCTTTATACGTTTCAATTCATCGTTCAAGATCATTCCTCCTACTATACAGGGTCCCCCAGGTTTCAATGGCCAAACGTTGTCGGTATATTCTACGAGTCGAAATTAGAAAAAACTGTTATACAAACGTAGGTCTTTTGGAGCTTTATTAAAAAGTTATGGCAATAATATAAAATTAAGAGAACAATAGCAGACTCGCGGTTGCTGCGAGAAGTAGATCAGCAATATTTACGTTTACTCTGTTTATGCAAGAAGCAACTAATTACTCCATCCAAAAAAATGTCCACCGTTTATGGCGATGCAAGACTGACATCAGATTACTCTGCGAATTTCGTTATTATTTTGTTTCAATGACTTTTTGTATCAATTCATTACGCGACCTTGTGCATATCGCGCAAATATTGATGACCTATTTCTTTATTATTCTACATGGCAGTAACCGTGAGTGTGCGATTGTTTCCTTCATTTCGTATTACCGCCGTGACTTTTTAACGAAGCTCTAAAAGACCTATGTTTGTACAACATTCTTTTCTTTTTATGGCCAACGTTTGGCCATTAACCCTTTGCGATCGGTGCCGCCATAGTGGCGGCATTTCAATTTTGTTCTAGAAATCGGTGTCGCCGCTATGGCGGCATGATCTTTGTTTTGTCAAGTATCATACTTTGGAAAATTACAAAAATTAAAACGTTTTATTTTTATGCACTATAACTAGTATGTATTAAACAAAATGTATCAGTTTCAAAATATTCTGTTTTTCAATATCCTTATATATATAATAAATAAACTATGCAAAAATAACTTTGAAAATTTAAATTTGCTTCGACTAGCTGATAGTCCAACCAGAGAAATGTGCCGATCGCAAAGGGTTAAAACCTGGGACACCCTGTATGTGCAAGATTTTTTTTATGCATAATAATTTACTTGACCAAATTCCTTTATACGTTTCCATTGTATTTTATTTCACGCAATTGCTATTTCTTTCGAGCGGTCCAAAAATTGACACAAAAATTCCTCTTCAATCCTCAAATCGATTTCATAGAAACCGCAACAGCATCCATTTGCGCACTTTCACGCAGGCCATTACACGTGTAGCCTTCTCTATCAACGAATCCCTATGTGTATATATATATATATATATATAGAATTTAACAGCCATCGTAGCAAATTGCAACGAAAACGATTTCCACCCAGCGTTATAAATAGACGTGGCGAGGATGCAGTCGGCGCGAGAACGATTCGCAGAAATTCGCCGCGTGCCTTATCTTCCCGCTCTAATGTCACCGCGACAGGATTCCGCGCGTTATCTCTAATTCGCGTATGCACCCGTCCCTGCTCACGTTTTATCGACAATCCTTCCCCTCTCCGTTCCCGGAAAATCGTGGGGGGCCTGTGTGATCACCAGTCATTGAAATCACCGCGTTAGATACTCGACTTGCAGTCAAATCTTTGTTGGAGAACAACGGTTCTCCGTGGATTTCACCCTGGAATACTAACCTTAATATTGATAATTCTCGTATTATTAGAGTATCCCTTGGTCAAGAAAAGTGTACGAATTTTGGGCGATTCTGACCCAAAGTGGAATTAAGAATTACTCATTCCTCGAGTTTTCTCATATTTCTAACTCTGGAATATTAACTGGAATGTTAATGGGGCACACGTCTCTTTTATTAACTTCATTAACATTGAAATTGTAAAAATTGTTTATTTTAAGTTGAAAGGAAATTAATATTCGTAAAGTGAGTACATGAACAGGAAGAAAAGTGCCCGTTGTTAGTGTTCCAAGGTTGATGTTTACTCCGATGGAATTTCGCCCGAGTGAATTTGATAAGCTTGCAAAACGGTGAGGAAAGTCAAGGGATAGGCAGTTTAAAAACGTTTGCAAAATTGAAGGTAATCGATACGATTAGATTACGCCTAGCGAGATTGGTTGTATTTACCATTGACTTTCGAAGAATCGCGTTGCATTAGGTTTCGTCGATTTTCTTTTAGATTATTCGAAAGATGGCCTTTGAGGTCGTAGAAAGGGAACAATCCTTCTACTATATTATTCAAATTGTCTGAACAAATCTGTATTTATTTCCATTCAAAACTCGCACAGATAAGAACGCTTAATTGTTTACAAAAAACAGAAATTTCTGGATGATTGTAATAGAATCGAAAGTACTGCAAAGACACCTATTCACAGAGAATACATCCTGCCTTTCAAATTAATTAACGATCCATGAAAATTTGCATACTCCAATACCTCATTCACCCTAATTAAACCCGCCATTAACGCCATCATAAACGACCACCTAGCTGTTCGGCATACCATAAAATGAATCAATTTCATCGTTACTTTACACTCTATTAACCACGCTCGATTTCCTCTGCGTTTAATATTTCTTTCAATTCCCGCCACGTTCACTATAATACAAAGTTATTAACGATTCACGCGTCGACGTTCCGATAAATCACTTTCAGATACGAGACAAGACGTCGCGGCTGTCGGACGGATTTCAAAAAAGGGATTACGAAACACAGTATAAAGTGTACAAGTATCGGGGAACGTTTCATAGTTTCCCCCATTGTACTGTCTTTCCGTTATGGGATTCCCGTGCATGCTCGACCGAGGGAGGACGTCACTTTGAAGGCAAAGATCGAGGAAAACCGGTTCGAGACCTGCCGGCTCCATTATCTTCCCGTACAGGTATAGTCGGTGGAAGAAATATCACGAGGTCGTAAGTTCGCTCAGGCGTCAAAATTTACGCGTTCGGGAATATCGACAAGCGAATCGACAGAAATCTGTGAACACAAGGGCTCGGGATTCTCAGTCAGGCTCGCGTGAAGTGTGCCTTAGCTTTGATTCAGTTCCAATGGAAAAACGGAAAATATTTCTTCCGTCGACTATACCTCGGCGTACCCTCTCTAATTCGTTACTTATAACGCGGGAATTTCGACTCGAACCGCTGGAAAAAGGCCTTCGAAGGTCCTTCCAGAGTTCCCTGCACCCGTATCCTTTTTCCAAGCGTGCATGTGAAACTCGAGACGGACGGATTAGGATTCTTCTCGAGTCATCAATTAACGAAGATCTTTGAAATTTCTTCGAACACGGAAGGATGGAAATTATATTTCATATTGTCAACTATTTAGCAGTAGTTTAAATCGAATTTAGAATTTAAAAATTTTCGAAAGTCCATGGTAATTTTTAAAAAAATGTCTCTACGTAACTTTGTTCAATGTTTTTATTAGCCCTGGAGATCCCAAGAAATGGTAAATAATTTCAATCAAATTTCAAATTTAACATCTTCCGTAGAATAACTTCTGCGGGCCTCCGATAATCTGTTTATGTGTCTTTGATGATTATAATTAAATTGAACCTTCTTCAAATCTAGAAGATCAAATAGATTTGAAGAGTTGAGGAGGATAGGAAATGGTTGTGCAAAGTGTTTAAATGTTTGCTTCTTCGAACGATTAGAGTGGTTAGTCTGCGGTTAGTTAGCATGTAAGCAATGTATACCTTCTGTTCTCCTCAGTTAGATCTTCCGGCGACGGCGGCGTCACGATGAGAGATGGCTCCTTCTGAATAATTACTTCCGGCTGTAGGTGGATCGTGTGTCGTTTCTGATGGAGATCCTTACAAGAGGCTGAAGAGGATATGCCGTTTCTCTTTCGACGACGGCCACTGGCGCCTAGATTTTGCAGAGTGCCCATAGATGGAAACCGGAAGCTCCATGCTATGCCTGGAGAACATTGTAGCATACACCGTGTTATTAAAGCCTCCAGTTCTGCTACCATAAATAAACTAGTTTTGTGCGAAAAATATCTGCACAGTTTAGAGCTTCCTGTTTGCAAGCTTTTCAAAGTAGTTAGAAATCAAGCTTCGCTTCTTTTTCCCTTTGAATTCGAGTCAAGAAGTAGCGGATGCAAAGTAGTTTCGCGGAATCATTTCCTGCATCTCTTCAACGACAGTCCTATTATTAAGAAATTTTATACTTCACCTTTAGTGAAGTGTACACCTTTCATTTTCTTTACTACAACCGATTCTATTACCGAAAAATCAAATTAACTCATTGCTTGCTGAAATGAAACGCTCACTTTCCAAAACCCCTAACTCGAGATCAAGATTCCATTTCAACGAAAGAAAGTAAATCCTTGCTCTACGCTATTCCTGTCAGTAATACGAATCCCCTTATATTCACCGTGCAAGGAGTATGTTTACAAAGTTAAGTCAACTTAATCGTCCAGAAAAGTGACAAATTATCTCCTCTTTCTTTTAGGACACATTCTTTACAATTAAATAACACTGTCAATTGAATTATTATTATTCCTCCGTCGTAACCTAACTTCGTCAGAATCCACCACTCCATGGACATGAAAAAGAACCTAAATCCATTCACTGTTATTAAAAAAAAAGAATTGAATTCTCGAAAATCGGTAAGTAACGACAGATTCTTCCAGACACTTCCTCCTTCGTCCTCAAATACTCACGCATGCCGGTACTTTTCTGCGCGCCGCGATCCTTTTCGCTCACGATCATCGCCAATCCGCGCGCCACTCGCTTCGCGGCCGAATCGTGTCAGCTCTTATGGCCGCGTCACGCACTTCTGTCTCGTTAATTATTTCCCGTTCGATATTATACGACGCGTGGATCGTGCGCGAATCGGCGGAGCGCGCTCGATCGGAACCGTTTTAAAACCGCTTGTCGCCGATCGGCTATCGCGAGCAGGGATACCAACGCCCCCCCATCGTTCTCTCGCGCTCTGCCGAACGGTTTTATCGGTTCTCGTACGACGTAAACGCGTACGATCGGTGCAGTTAATGCCTTTTATCTGCGTCCCCTCTTTCGCCTGTCAACGATTCGTCGTCACGTAGACGTTCCTCGGGTATACACTCCTTTTACCGTCCATTTGTCAATAATTCGGGGAATCTGCCGATGACGCAGTTCGCTCCTTCCAATTTAGTCGATTTTAATTGAATTGCAAATTTTCACTTTGCGAAAATTTTACTTTTAAAATTTTACTTGAAATTTAAATCTGCCTATTTTTAACTTTAGGATTCTTACTGGATCTTACGATCGAACTTTTTCATTATAATTCTGATTAAACTGAGCTTTCAATTAAATTTCTGTATTTTAATTTTCAATGCAATTTGAATTTCACATTTCTCCTGGAGACACGTTACGACGCTGGTCTCGATTCTTCGCACATGTACAATACTATCACTTCACTCGAAGCAATCTACCTCACGCCACGATTAATTAATCCAACTCACGGTTCTCCACCCGAAAAAACAGTAACCTAATTGAAAAACCGTCTGTTCTCTGTATCTAATCGTTGGTTTCACTTTCCAGAAGCGTTGCAAGAAGCCAGCTGGACTCGTCCTCCGCTGGAATTCCGGTTGGAATCACTGCATCATTCACGTTCACGGGGAACGCGATCGCAGGTGCAGCCGCTGAATGACCACGCTGCTCATTACTGACCTCTTGGGATCCACTCTTTCTCCCTCAAGATCGTTCAGCGTTGATCCAACTCCGTTCATTCACGGATCCACATTGTCTATTCTCGAAAATTTCATTTCTCCAATCTCGCTTCTACTGCAAATTGCAGAATAGTCGGACCACGTGCTGCAGATCGTTCGAACAGTTGGCCAGAAACTGAAGTGTTCGGCTCACTTTCGCTTCGATTCGTTTATCTTCGCTCGCCTTCACACGCGCGGATATAAACCTGTTCTCTCGAGCCTTTCCAGTCGCGGACACCAGCCAGCGTTCCCTCGTTTGACTTCGCGACTTTTCGCAGGGTATTTCCAGACGGGTAAAACGTTCCCGAAGAACCCTCTCGAGCACGTTGCATCTTTTTCGTCTTCTCTTTCCTTTCTTTTCACGCTGCATGTGTTTTACCTCTTGGAATTGTTTGCGAATTGTTCGAGAGTCGCGTGACTCTCTGTGTGTGCAGTCTTTCGCCACGAAAGAGTACCTGTTCCAGAGAATTTCCAAACACCCGTTCCGCTCTATTTTCAGGAGCACGCTTCGTGCGGCAGCCGCGCGTAACACGGTTTCCTTTTTCCTCACGGCAGAGAGCTGTGCTTGGAAGTGTATTTATGGGCTGTTTCGTGGACAGATTTTCCTTTTGTCACGTTTCAGAGAAGCCTCTTTTGTTGCTCGTTGACTGTAGCTTTAATCGCTTTCGTGCTACCAGTTTCGGCGTAGATTTAGTGCTTTGATGGACCTAAGCGTTTTGAATTTTTTATTTAGCCTTTTCACTGATGTAAATACGTGAATTTTCGTCAACGCGTGACACTTTAATTCAGTATTTTGCCGAGCTGTGAACACGAGAATACTTAATTCGGTGCTTTCGTAGCCACGAATGTATAAATTTTCCATCGACTGCTTCGACAACTACAAGTATACACGAATATTTGATCGAACGTTAACAAGTTTCATCATGAGAACGAAGAAACACGTGAAAGGTGTTTTCGAAGAGTCTTTAAATATTTATCTTACTGTACTATAATCGCGCCGTTATCTTTCTCTCACTGACACGTCGCATTGAATCAATTATAAATGTACTACCTCGTGGAAGAAACCGCCGATACTTGGTGATTTGTATAAGGAACTTTATTTTTGCATAGAAAATAAGCTCATCCACCTAACATCGCTGCATACTTTAAACGTGTATCATTTATAGATCGTGATAACAGAGACGAAAAATTCTTCGAGCTTGAAATGTCAGCGATAGATCACCAAGACAATGGACCATTCATTCCGACGATTCCTCTCGATCGATAAATCTGCATAATCAAACTCAATTGATACCATTCACACTCCAACAATCAACCAGAAAGAAAGAGAGGCAGAAAAATTGTTATCTTCCCTCACAAATGACCTATTCATATTCGACCTCTCTAAGAAACAAAAAGGGACACTTTCTCCCTATTCTTCTCAGCTGGTCCCTTTCCCAAAAAGGCCGCTCCCTGACCTAACTACACAAATCCACCATAAACAGGACATTCGTGTTTCCAGTGGGTTTCTCGAGTGTCCGAGAAATGTTCTTTCCCTTTTCTAGAATGTCTTCTTCGACCACCTAGTGTAGGTTTCCCGGGCATTTCCAAAAATTTCACCGAGTATATACCTGAGGAGGCGAAAAAAAGAAAGGACACCCGTTGTGAGGTCTCGAAAGGACAGGCAGGACACTCGAAAGGAGAGAGAAGCACGAGGCTTGTCGAGCTAGAAAAAGCAAGAGGTTGGAATGCAGGTGTGTTTTGCGTTGCTTGTTCGCTCAGTTGCTAGTCGACATAATACCTGGCGACGCTGATAAGCGCGCCGTTTGCCCAGATAACTGTGCAACGTTTGGAGAGTCACTATCGACCGAAAAAGCCGCGATAGGCGCTGTTTCTCGAGCTCGAATAAAGTAGCGAGAGGGGAATCAGCGTTCAGAATATTTCCACCGATTTAAAGACTCGTTTAATCACGTTCAAGTCACTGACATTTTGTCCAATTTTCGTCAACAATGTTACACGCACGTTAAAATCATATTTGTGCAGAATCGAACGGTGGAGGTTGTGCTTGAATATCTCCAATGTATAATTTGATTTACATTATTGTTAATAAAAATTTGCAAGATTTTCAAGGATTCTATTCAGCGTGGAGAATTGTCCAAATTTCCCCCCTATGTAACAGCAGTCTGTGTAGAAATTAATATTGAAAATTGCAATTTTAATTTCGTTAAATGTTTTCTGAAGTGATTTTTCCGAAGATACTAATTTCCTCCCGTTTTGAAATATTCCTCCGAAGTGCAGGATTTTTATTTTACTCGAAGCACAAGTACAGATTTCTCCACGGTTACATCGAAATTCTCGGTAACCCGTTGCTTACTGTCAGCTGTGTACAACAAACTTGGTCCAATTGAAATTCCTGTCGCGAGGTAAACGCGCATATAATTACGCGGCCACGGAGGAAACGGGGGAATCTCGGCGCACGTTTCACGCACGTGAATAAACGTTCTTTTTTAACGATACGCGCGAAGAATCGGCCTCGGTTTTCAATGACAAAGGAAAAAGCTCGTTTTTCTCCGATCAAGTTTACTGTATGTAACAGTTATCTTATTACAAGTAGACGCGAAAGATTTTTCAACAGCACGTTTCCTCGTTATTTCATTTCCACTGTATCGAAGTTTTACGCAATGTATAAAAATACTTTCAATTTGCGAGAAATGTAAGATTGTAAGGTTGCAGAAAAGATGATAAGAATATTTGGTGGATGAATAAAAATCAATACGCTGTTCGTATATTCTACCTGTCTACCTCCAGAAGATTCGAGGTTCGCGACATTAATGAAAAATTTATGAACCTGTTGCAACAGGTGATCCCTGTCCTCTAAGCTACAATGTGCAATTCCATTACCTTGCTAATTCTGCTATGTAACGGGTGTCTTAAAAGCTTGCGCATAATTTTCCATAGAACCAACTGCATCGGAAAACAAATATCTTTCGTAACGTCAATTTACAATTTCCAATGTTAATTTCCGTATAAGTGAGACATACCACGTGAAATGTTTTAAGCGGTACTTACTAGCTTACGGAGCTCGAATAATTTGGGAATGGAAAGGGTATTCTCTAAAAATTAGCCGAAAAGAAGACAAAAAAAAGTTAAATCGTTTTAACCTTTTAGCTACGGCAGGATTTTCCGCGGAGCTGTATCTCTGTACGGTAACGTTCGACGCGGACTGCGCGTTGACAACATAGCACTGCGATTTGTGTCTATTCAGTGTCGTCTCTTCTTATACATAATAATTAATAATACAATTGTGTGTGATATACTTTGAAACAGAGACGGAATGAGCCACTATAGTGGGCGTACTGTTCAGAGTGAAGGCATACGCGAAAGCCACTTTAGTGGCGAACCGTTCAAAAAGATGAGATTCGCGAAAGCCACTATAGTGGCGCACAGTAGCAAAAACGAAAGTTTGTCAAAGTCTCGTCCTTCCCAAATTGTTCCTTCCTATTTTCTCTCTCGAATTCGCGTAATCGTGTGTACACGAGGAAAATTTGTGAAAATTCTATTATTAGAGACATTTTACGAGGGTTTATCGTCTGTTTAGCGCTTCGTCGCCTTCGAGTCTCCGTTTACACGTTGAACCGTACAAGCGAGTGCGTAAATATCCACAGCGACACGCGTTTATCTCGGCGTTGGCCGGTGCAAGCGTTGCTTTTTATCAGGCGTACACGCGAGAGAAGGAACTACCGTGCGACCTACATCCCACGTTTAGCATACTTCGTACCAGTTTCGATTTTGAAACAAAACTCCGACGCGATTCTCAAGCCGCGCGTGTAGGCGGCTCGCCACGATAAACGCCTGATACGCCAGGTGACTTATCGTCGCGTCCCGTTTCGACTCTTTGATTACGTATGATTTTTCGCTGCTCTTTCCGTTTTTTCTTTTTTCTTCCATTTTCACGCGTTGCACAACGTGAGACTCGAAACGAGAATCGCTCAAGTGGGCCTCGTTTCTCTTTTAACAAGATCGATCGGTAGGTAGTTGCTTCCTTTTTCGTGTGGTAATTAACACGTTTTTTGTCGCGGGAGAAATATGACTTTTTAATAGAATTTTCAAATGGAATTAAAAATCTCGATAAAGTTGGAACATTAACATGCTCCAACGAATTTTTCTTTATATGTATTTTTTTTAAATATTGCAAATTAAAAGAAATAATTTTGACAATTTTAATGGTAACGAAGATGGTGAGAAACATAAAAATGTTTAGTTTTACTTATACGGAGTGCAACGTGCTCCTCATCGAGCACGTGCTACTTGAATCATCACGACTCATCACTCCTTTCACTTATCAAACAAACCACTTCCGAATACGCCTGAAACCTAGTCACTTTTGTTATACTAGCTGAGCACAAAGTGCCGGAAAACTCAAACATTTCATCTTCATTCAAGGAATGACAGCTGAATTCCCGTTAAAATTTCGGAGCTTCATTTGCATTCAGAAAATCACTTCTAGACTCACTCTACAACTTTAAAATTCCATCTCCACTCAGAGACACTGTTCGCAATAATCCTCGATTAATAATCAAGCCTGTGTCACAAATTCACATCCACGTGACTCACTCGACTACCAACCTATTAAATCGCACAAATACACTTCCTCGTGATTTAACCAAAGAAGAAAATCCTCCAAAAGTGAAATACCAGAAAACAGCTCCGAAAGAATAAATAACACTATCACCCTAAAATTAAGATTTTCTCGTATCCACTTAACAAATACACTCCACAATAATCCTCTACTACCTGTTAAATCACTCAAGAAAAGGAAACACCTGAGAAAATATGTGACTCGAAATGAGAAAAATTGAAAAAATTGAGAATGTTGCACTGACTCTGGCTTCTGCGAGATTTCAGCTTGCTGGCGGTCTTCCCCATGATTCTGGCGGGTGCATGGGGAATCACGATGCACCGATTCCAGGTAAAAGAGGCGTTCCACGCGCGGTCGTAGCCTCGTCGACGTGCCACCGCGACCCTAGCATAATGCGTTACCGATGCTGACTGACTGACTTGGCCGCGAAATTGAAGAGACGGGCACGTCACGATGGACAAGAGAGGCAAGTGGTACTCGTCGTCGTCGTCGTTGTCGTCGTTGCACGACACACAGCGTACGAGCGCCGCCAGGAGAATGTCAGGCGAGAGTGGAGAGAGGGAACGCTGTGCCTAGCCTGAAAGAGGACAGGGATCCTTGTCGTTTCTACGGGCAAACGTTTGACAAAGCGAGATAGAACAACAGATGACACTTGGAGGGGGGAGACGGGACTGGCTTAATGAGAGAGGACGAGCAACGGGTCGGTTTGATTCCGAGCGATTAATAAACCAGGCTGTGGGACGACGAGGGATTGGGTAATCGATGGGGCAGGGTGAAAGGTGAGAGTTTGTACAATGTTTGGGAGCAGTAATTTGAGTTTGATGGGGTTTGAGGAAGTTTGAGAGTAAGAAATGAGGACTTTTTGGCGATGAGGTTTGGATTGGTTGGGTTTGAGGAGGTTTGAGAGGAAGAAGTGAGGATTTTTAGTTATGAAATTTAGATTGGTTGGGTTTGAAGAAGTTTGGAAAGGGGAAATGAGAATTTTGGGTGACGAGGTTTGACTTGATTTGAGATTAAAGATGTTTGAGGAGAAGAAATGGGAATCCTGGTGCATGGAAGTGGTTAAGGGATGATTTAAAACATAGAATTTGAGTTTGTTGTGGTTTGGAAAAGTTTGGAAAGGGGAAATGAGAATTTTGGGTGACGAGGTTTGACTTGATTTGAGATTAAAGATGTTTGAGGAGAAGAAATGGGAATCCTGGTGCATGGAAGTGGTTAAGAGATGATTTAAAACATAGAATTTGAGTTTGTTGTGGTTTGGAAAAGTTTGGAAAGGGGAAATGAGAATTTTGGGTGACGAGGTTTGAGTTGATTTGAGATTAAAGATGTTTGAGGAGAAGAAATGGGAATCCTGGTGCATGGAAGTGGTTAAGGGATGATTTAAAAAATAGAATTTGAGTTTGTTGTGGTTTGGAAAAGTTTGGAAAGGGGAAATGAGAATTTTGGGTGACGAGGTTTGAGTTGATTTGAGATCAAAGATGTTTGAGGAGAAGAAATGGGAATCCTGGTGCATGGAAGTGGTTAAGGGATGATTTAAAAAATAGAATTTGAGTTTTGTTGTGGTTTGGAAAAGTTTGAAAGGGGAGCTGAGGATTTAAGAATTTTGGGTGACGAGGTTTGACTTGATTTGAGATCAAAGATGTTTGAGGAGAAGAAATGGGAATCCTGGTGCATGGAAGTGGTTAAGGGATGGTTTAAAAAATAGAATTTGAGTTTTGTTGTGGTTTGGAAAAGTTTGAAAGGGGAGCTGAGGATTTTGCGTGCTAGAATTTGATTTGAACGAGGTTTGATAAAGTTTGAGAAGAAAAACCAAATGTGAGGTAATTTGAATGTATTTAGAAGAACTGATGATCACTTTGCAATTAATAAGAAAAATCAAAAGGCTAGAAGGTTTTCTTCAATTGCCCTACATTCCTATCAACGTGGTCAGAATAATTAGACCACGCTTACAATGGACATTGGTGTTCTTGAGCGTTAATCTCCAGCGTCGACATCCTTCATACAGAGCCTACGTATAAGAAAAACTCCGACAAATAGCAGCGGCGGCTATGAAGAGCTTAATAAGCCAAGACAAGTACTAGTTGCTCCGATACGAAATAATTAACGTAGGCTGGGGAGATAAACGAGATTTAATAGAGTGATCAATGGAGACAGCAAGAAGCCAACGATAAATTCATTCCCGCTAAACATACATCTTCACGTTCATCTTACACTTCGATACCTAACATCTTTACTAAAATTTAAAAAAAAAAAATGCAAAGGAGCCACGTGTCTTTTTCAAAAAGTTACGTCAGTTTTGCACACATGGAAGATTACTCGAAAGGAAAAAGAGGAGGGGAATGCAACGTGGAGGAAGAGAGGGGAAGAGACAGGCCTGCGATTGTTACATGTGGCGTGCCAGTGGTACGGTTGTCGAGAGAGACAGAGGAGATGTTCGAAAGGAGGGGAGACAAAGATGAACAAAGAGATAATGGAACGACGCAAGCGACTGTTTAATAAGCGATATCGATAAAATTGTAAACAGAGAAAGGAATTCGTTACCGTGAGCGGTGTTCGCGTGACAAAAAAAAATGCACGAGCAACGATAAAACTCGTTTCTGCACTTCAATCGTGGCCTATGAGCAGGGAAAAAAATTCAACGTCGTTTTGTTTGAGCCACGAGGAGATAAATTAAAATAGCAATTAAGTTGAAACAACGCGATTCAATGCAAATTCTTCTCAAAAAATATTCAAGCAAAGTAAAGAAAATTAGAAATTGAAAACTTCGATGAATTTCTTTTAAAGATATATTACAATGTTATTGTATTTTTATTTTTACATTGATTTTTGTTTTTTGTCTGAAATTGAGAAGAAATAATTAGATAGAGGGGGCGTCGAGGCTGGTGACGAACGGTTTATCGAAAAACCAGCAGGAAAAGCACAAGTGTTTCACACACGCGTTGAGACAACGGTGTCGTCATCGAGATCCCGGACTCGTTCCAGCCGACGGACGCTTATTCGCTTATTTACGATCGGGAAAAAACCGGAATGCATCGTGTTCAGCGCGAGTTGCGGCAAGGACGGGCGACACAATCGCGAATTAGCCGCGTGAAATCACCGCCGCGACTACCTACCTGTTGACTTTCGATTTCCTCTCTGTGTCTTCATTTTGGTTGCGGCAAAACACATTTCTGACACTGTGTCCTGTGTCGGTACAATTTTTAATCCGGTCAAATCTATTGAAATAAATCGTTCCATATACATATACCGAATAAAATTATTCCATACGTATATTTAATACATGGAGTAATCGATTTGCAACAAATTTCTAACGCAAACATCTTGCGAACCACAGGTTTCTGTAAAAGAAAATATCTAT
Source organism: Habropoda laboriosa (assembly GCF_001263275.1). Taxonomy (NCBI): domain Eukaryota; kingdom Metazoa; phylum Arthropoda; class Insecta; order Hymenoptera; family Apidae; genus Habropoda; species Habropoda laboriosa. The sequence goes on from NW_017100362.1 coordinate 671,058, forward strand.
GAAAATATATGGTATAAATATTCTTTCAGTCGAGCTGCAATTTTTTAACGGAATATTTATGAAAATTTCTGACCGTTTGTAAATTGATCGCTCAAGCGTTCAGTTGAGCGTTGAAAACTCTTAGTTTTGGTTAAGTTACTGTTGGCGAATCCAAGGGTTTATATTAGGCACTAAATAAAGACGATCCTGAGAGTTTAATTTAATACAATATGGGCGGTGTTTATGGTCTCCTGCAGAGCATTTTTCCATCGTTCACGAAGAGAGGTCGAGGTTCCTCGTTCGAGAATCGATTAGAGTACGCATAAAGAGCCCGCCGGGGAATTATTGCCGCGAGCTTACGTCAGTTACAACGGTACAAATTGCTGGATAGGAGCAAGGTTGCGGCTATAAACGTGCGATCATTCAGCGTTCACGCTGGCCAGGCGCTTTCATGCGTGTCTTCCACTCGTAAAACGAGAACCGCAATAAACTTACTTAACAACCTTATTTTTGATCGGGGGAAATTGGATACGACCGCGACTCGCGACTCGATCCACCATCGAACCGTTTAATTTGCCCTTTAACTGTACTTTAATTAATAGTTAAGCGACATCAGTCAACGTCTGTAATTAACCTCGAAAATTAATTGATCGTTTGTTACTTTTCTCCGGACAACTGGCAATTTTTCGTTGCTCAATTGTCAAATTATCGTGCACTCCCTTGTAAATCACGAAGGCATTTTTTAATAACAAAATTACGGGAGATTAAAAAATATTTGAAAGTGCCTGTAGGTAGGCAACCAGGCTGTACAGTGTAAAAAGTTGCATTTCTACAGGCTGAAACAGGTTTTTAAAGAAAATGTTACTGCAAAAAATCTAGCCTACCAGAAAAAGATAAGAAACAGTTGAAAATGCAACAAACATAGTCGCAGAAATTTCAGCGCAAGATCGAAGTATAGAGAAAGTAGAAAGAAAGAGCAAAAGTCATGGTACTTTAGGCCACTTTTTATTGGTGCGAACTTACCAGAATACATCGAGTTTTACAATCAATATTCTCTATGGGAACGACGTATCGCCGGACGATCGTTCGCTTTGCTCTCTATACAACGTACATACGTAGAATAAATGACAATGTATACACGCTGGAGCACGACGCGTGTTACGAGACCCAGCGAACGTGCTCGTGTCCGTAGGCTACAAGACAGTACAGTTTCGTACTCGTTTCGAATTGTTGATTTCACAAAAAAAAAAAAAAAAAAAAAAAAAAAAAAAAAAAAAGAGAAGAAAAGCAAAACTCTCATCCTCTTCTCTTTCATACGTGAACGAATGCGTAAATATTTTGAGATATAAAAATCTGAATAGACAACATCGTCCGACCTCGACACTGCCAACTTACTGGCTAAATTGTCAGAGAGTTACATACGACACGAGTATACCTTTCGCAACAGATTCTTTTCGACTTTTTAAAGGAGATTCTACCATTTGTTATTACCTCTTTTATTTTTCTCTCGTCTCTCCTTCATCTTAAACAGTTAAACTCTACTTTTGTTGCCTCAGAAGTCTCAAAATATGGCTGGATCCCTGATTAATTTCATCGTCAGAATCATTGACCTCGTTCCTCGATTAATATTCTCATACTCTGCAACAATTAATATACACTTCATTTGCTTTTTGTTCCTCTCTCTTGAGTATAATCATATATCGATAATTGTTATGGTTGTTATGATTATAATATATAACATGTATATTACATCAGTAGAGATTATAATGACTCGTACAATTTTCACCTCATTCAGGGGTCCGACGACGACGTTAATGAAAAATCCGCGGCCCAGAAAAATACTATACACACGTTATATATCACGTTCTTCTCTCGCTTCTTCGTCTCTCTCTCTCTCTCTTTTTTTTTATTTTTCTCGAATTTCACTCGCTTCTACTTCGCCCCTCTCTCCACACACACGCATACGTTTGTCCGCAAGCTTCACAAGGAGTCGATTAATCGTAAAATGAAACGCGTGCAGCGTGTTACGGGTGAAAATGATCGAGTGGAATTATGTAATTGGCGCGACAAGTCGCGTTCGCGACGTCGAGAAACCGTGTTACGTAACTCACGTATTAAAGGTTAAATTGCAATTATATCCTGGACGCTTTCAGAAGGATTAACTTTTAATCGAAAAGTACACCTTTTCAAAGTGGAAAAACATGTTAATCCTCCTCTTTTCAACATCACGCGGAATGAAATGGAATGAATGGAATTTCTCGCAATTTCTACATTTTTCAATTCATTCGTAATTTAAATTTGCCAAGAAGAATATTTTCTGCCCCACTTCAAGCTCTTTCGGACTGAAACCTACCATTTTTATATTTTTCAATTCATTCGTACGTTTAAATTGCAAAAAAAAAAAAAGAAGAAGAATTTTCTCCCCTGTTCAAGCTCTTTCAGCATGAAATGTACAATTCATTCCGTAATTGAGATTAAACTTCCACAATTTGCTCGAGTCGTCGCGAATCGCGGTGTCGTATCGCACGAAAAAGGGATCACCGCTTCGGCTGTACAAAAAGGCTGCTTCTTACCGATAGAAAAAACAGATTTGGCAATGGCGGGAGGGCTCGATCTAAATATAGTTCACGCACGTGAAATATCGTTACTTCGGCGCGAGGTACAAAAGAACTCGTACATATGGAACAAGTAGTAATCGTTTGAAAAGACAAGTGTATAGACAGGTACTGTATTATGTTTCAGATTGACTCGATCATCTGTCGTCGAGATTTTTCTTTTACCTCTCTCTCTCTCTTTCCATTTCTTCCCGTTTCACTCGTCTCGCTGCTGAATCTCACGACGAGTTTGCAACGAGGACAAAATTACCATAGAATCCTCGAAAAAACGACGTCCGTCTTGGAGGGTTCGAGGACGTCGTTCCGTTAATACAATCGAGGTTTCGCGTTCCAGCAAAGAATCGTTGACGCTCAATCGCTAGATTCACTACGTTAGCGCAACAACCTCGAATAAATCCTTGCTAACACCACGAGAAATGAATTTAGAAGGAGAACAGAACGAAAGAGAAAAATTGAAGGATTAGTTTCTTACAAAAGCAAGAAAGATTCTACCGAGTGTTCTATTTTTCGCGACCTTCTCTATTCTCTATTTAAATAGAAGCAGAACCAATCGAATAGGCAACAGATGCAATTAATCAAAGAGATACGAAGATAAAATGTGAAAATATCTCGCGAGCAAGGTTTCGCAAACGAGACACCATTGAATAACACGTATTCGACGCTCGTTCTATAATACTTTCATGTGTTTCGAGTTTCGATTTCCTCCGGAAATCCGTGTAAATTACAATCGTTAATTACACATAGGTACCTAGCTACACGCGGTTTCTGTCGCACGGAAGAATCGACAGGGGCCGCTCGATCGATCGCTTCTCCGTTTCTTTCGCGAGGAACGAACACGCGGACGTTGCTCCCCTGGGAATACTTTCTAATTTCCTAGGTGGAAAGCTGCTCGAGCACCGTTTCTTCCACGGATTACTGGGAGAGGAAGTGGTACCGGAAGTGGATGGTACCTCTTAGACTCAATATTTGCTGTTTCAGCGAAAAGGTAAGTGGTGTGTTCGTTCGTTTATCGTGAAGAGTTAATATTAATATATTGGATCCTCTGTTTCGTTTCTGAAAGATCTACTTAACGTTACTGACCGATAATAGATTGTACAATTTATTAGTCTATCGTTATGTTTCTTCAAGTTTCTTTATCAAACTCTATATAGAGAAAGCTGTGAAATGTGCTTACAATAACAACAAACGGTGAATCAGTGAAACAATAGGCCTGTTTTATCGTTGTCGAAGAATACAAAGTGTATAAGTCGAGATAAAATGTATTTAACCTACGAAATACCGTAGAAACTTTCCTACTTTCATTAGAAGAACTTCGGAAGTTTCTTCTTTCGAACCGCGATGAATTCATTCCTCGAGTTAGAAATTTTCGAATGGATCGATTTAACGAGACAAAAAATGGTCACTTAAAGAGTACTGAGATTTTTCGAGACAATATGCCGATTTTACTTATACACTGTGTTATAACATGGCTAACATTTACGCTAACGTATAGTTTCTCCTGTAATTTCCCCAGACGAAAGGAACCGATCCCTCTCTCCGATCTTGGACAGAAATTAAACAACGATCAGTTCCACAGATATTCTTATATTTGCTGCTCATCCTTGCACAATTGGTCCAGTTAGAGTGAATAATCTGGGGAAATTATGTGTACATCATCTATGAGCAATACCGTTCAAAGATATGAAAACGCTCTGGAAAAAGAAAGCTCACTTCCATCTTGGAGAATTTCGAATAATCTTCAATAGCGAGGTTGCTTATATTCTACGCCTATTGTACATACAAACTGTTCGAGCGTACACGTCGATCGTCTACCATTCAGTGAAAATGCAACGAGTAAAAGTACAATTGACAAGTTGAAACCGTTCTCCGATATTTTCGATCTTCGGTATTCTCTGTAGTAACCTCCTCTGTGTTTTAAAGCACACGTCGTTTTGCTTGTCGTTATCCAAAATATCTCTCAAGGAAGACGGTCTTTCTCAACGAAATGCCGCCGCACAAAAAATTGATCTGCGATCGTTTGTACGAAACAGAGTAACTTACCTTGTTTCGTGGAATTCTCTTCCTCCGTGAATTTCTCGATAATCGTCAGTTCTCGAAATAAACTCCCTTTTTTTTTTTTATTTACACGAAATTTAAATTTATTCAGTTAGCAGTTCAAGAACGTTTCTATTTTAAAACGAAAAGATTGGTCGAAGAGTTTGCGAAATAGAAATTCACGAAGATTTAAGAATTCCATGTTTGTTCTTCCATTACGAAGCTTTAAATACTCTACTGGCTGCTCGTTTCATTGCAAAGCGTCGTGGGACCACGTTTAATAGTGTGTCCTTGCTCGTAGTGGTTGTCTCGGTCCATGGAAAAACAGTCAGCCTGGTTTGTGCGCAATCACGTGAATCTCTGGTCCTCATGGGGAGTATTACGAAGACCCCTCGCCACTCTGGAGGCTTGCTTCCGCCATCTTAGAGCAACACGCAGGCGGAACCTTCCATCACCTCCGAGATGAACATCGGCGTGCCTGCGCCAAGTCCTCCGTCAGTCTTCTGGTGCTCGTTTTTGTCGTATTCGCAGTCAAAATAACAACTCTGCGAAGGAAATTTGCGATTTCTTTTTATCGTTGAAAATAGCTACAATGGAGAGTGGAGAAGAGGAGGATAGAAAATAGCAAAGTGGAAGAAGAGGGGAGAGAAAACAGCAAAGTGGAAGGAAAGACGATAGAAAATAGAAAAGTGGAAGAAACGAGGATAGGAAGCACAAAAGTGTGAGAAAAGAAGATAGAAAATAGGAATGAGTGTTAAAGCTTAAAAATTTGTGGCTTCACAAACTTGCACTCCTCAGAATTTTAGACGAATAGGAATTTTTAGTAAATTCGTGATTGAAATTTGCAACTTTTCATTATCGGATAATTCCTCGAATTTAATTTCCTAGAATTTGAGACGGAGAGGAATTTTTAGGAGATTTGTGGCTTTTCATTATTGGAAATAGCGGACGTAATTTTAGAATTTGAGACAGAGTGAGTGTAATAAAAATTTCCTTCTACAGTAGAGCATTTGAATATTTGTTTCAGGAAATCGATTCAGCTTTGAAGTCTTTTTTGTGCTAAAAATGTAGCTGCAATTTCAGAGTGCAAGAATTAAGTTTGAAAAAGCAGCAAGGTGGTGGTAGAACGTTGAAAAGGTGCAGCTTTCAAGATTCCTCCGCACAGCAAGGACAAGTTACCTGACAGTCCAAGCATCTGCAGTGGTCGCTCATCTTGCAAGTGATGCCCCACTGTTTCGCCACTGCTCTGTACAACTCTTTGCTCGACTTGTGAAGGATCTTGGGCGCTTTTGTTCTATTATCTGCGCCAGACGCGTGGCTGCCTAGGTTCTTCCCTCCCTCGTACTTCTGTGCCTCTGCTGCGTGCTCCAGCCGCGTCTAAAATTACGTTGAAATATTACAGAAAGCCCTGGCAAAACCTGTACTACACCTAGCTTAAATAAATCGATAAATTAATAATTTCCACTAACTATACGGTCTATTTTCAAAATTGTTTCAAGCCTTCTCTAATTTTTTGATTTTATTTACTTCGATTTTTGAAGAACAAAAATCAAAAAAATACAGATTCTAGGAGTTAATTCATCGTTTAAATGTAAATATGCATAATTGCTCACTTGACGAGTTTCAGAGAGAATGCAATTGTTACAGAAAAATTTGGAAGCAACATTGTAAATATCCTTTGCAATGTTTTAAGGTGACAATTTAAACTTTCCAAGAGGAATTTGAACCCCAAAAACCATGGAATATTGAAAATAATGTAAAAAGAACAACCGATGGCTATTTCAATAGCAGTGAATTTTTGGTAAAAAATAATAAAAACAAAATCAACTGCTAAAAATATGAAAGCTTACTATGCATACACTACCGGCAAAAAGTTTGGAATCACCGAGCATCGCAATTTACACAAAGATTTCCAGAAAAAAGTCGACGATTTTGAGAATTTTTTATCGTTCGAATCAATTGATATGAGATAAATTGATAAATGTAGAATTGAGATAAACTTCAAATCTATAAGAAATTAGCAGCAGATTTAATATTGATGAAAGGTGGGAGGTGATTCCAAACTTTTGGCCGGTAGTGTATATCTGACAATAAAACCAAGTGAAAAAATATTCCGTTACAAGCTGAATTTTTCAACAGTATCTGAAAATCAACACTCGAGTTCTTTATCTCGATAGTTTCTACGAACGAGTTAGCTCTCTATTCTGTTAGGTCAACCCAGATCGTCACCTGTTCGATAACGTGCTCGTAGGAGGGTGGCGGAGAGCTCGGTATAGCCTGTTCGTTCCTCACCATCAGGCTATTGGAATCGAATATCGGCGACTTTAAATTGGATTCAGTTTCGGTGGTCAATTGCAGTCGATTCATCGGTAGCTGAACGTTCTGTCCTTTCGCGTTATCCTCCTCCTCCGGAGCTCGGTATAGCCTGTTCGTTCCTCACCATCAGGCTATTGGAATCGAATATCGGCGACTTTAAATTGGATTCAGTTTCGGCGGTCAATTGCAGTCGATTCATCGGTAGCTGAACGTTCTGTCCTTTCGCGTTATCCTCCTCCTCCTTCTCTTGACCATTCGCCTCCTCCTCGTGTTCCGTGTCGCTCGTGTCCTTTTCGGTCACTTCTTTCTCGTAATGCTTCTCTTTCTCCATTTCACCCTCTAATTCCTTCTCCTTCTCCTTGTCACGGTCCTTCTCGTCGTTGCTGCGTGATTTCGACATCTTCGAGAAGGGAAACTTGAACGGCGCCAGTTTGACTGCTTTCTCTTCGTTTGCTCTTCGTCTGTGATCAGAGTGATTGTTAAAAGTTGCTCGTTACAGCTGGAAATTGAAGATTTTGGAACGGTGGAAGAGATTTTGAAGGATGACGAGGGCGCGGAGTGGTCAAACGTTGAGCAAAAGTTTCTCAAAAAAAAAAAAAATGTGATTTTCTTTTGTGTTTAAATATTTAAGCAGTACAAAGTCATGATTATTTTCAGATTTATGTCACATTTAGTAATACAATTTTCCAATCGCAATTTTCACCTCGAATTATTCCTCCAACTTAATTAATCCAACCTTCTCTTACACACTAACATTCCAATATACCTTCACTGCAATCTTAATCCCTCGATGTAGTAATCATTCGCGTTAAAAAATTCCCACAAAAGGTCACAATTATCACCCACAAAAAACAATTCTTCACCACTCTAATATTGGATTATGGGAGTTATTGTTTGTTAAATAATTAATAATCCTTATTTTAAACTATAAACTTTTATTAGACACAAGGAAGTAAGAGCACTGTCTACGGACTGAGAATGCTCCTACGCAACGCCCTAATATTGTCTACGACCCCTCTTGGGACCGAAGGGCCTTTTGCCACGTTTCATAAACATTTAGATCTTTACTAAACAGAGGTGGTAAGGCTAAACGGATTTCTCCGAACGTAATACAAAAGTAATATATACTTCCTAGTAAGGCGTTAGATTAATTTTTGTTATATCTAACTGACTGATAAATCTAACAC
>NW_017100362.1:679255-701304 GCF_001263275.1 Habropoda laboriosa
CCCCAAAGTTAGAATCTCCGTTTCAAAAAATTCTCCACAATCCTCGTCCACAAACAAACAAGAAAATCTGAAACACCGTCAGCGAGGCGTGATTGAAAAAAAGCAGCCACTCCTTCCAGCATCCCCGCTCACTTCCTTATCTCTCCAACCGCGAAATCCTCGAGTGATTCTCGTTCACGTTACACGACACGCGGATTCATCGAGCGGCCAGCAACCGTGAGAGGCAGCAAAGAGAGGCAAGACGCGGTAGAAAAAAAAGCAGCAAAGAGAGAGGGAGAGAGAAGAAAAAAAGGAACGTTGAAAAAAGAATAAAAAAAAAAGAAAATACAGGAGAAACAAGCACACAGAGAGGATGCAAGGTGGATGCACAGAGGTGGAAGAGGAGAGGGAGAGGGATGGGTGTCCCCCCGTGCAAGTGCACCGGGTGCATCTGTCGTTGACCCAGTGGCCGAGTTTCCCGTTTATCGGCCGACCTGGCGCAGTTGCGGCTGACTTTAAAGCCGTCGACTTCTCCGGAGATTTAAGCTCGATCCTTCCGCGAATTCGACGATTTTCCCCCAGCGTAAGGGAATTAGCGTGACCGAGGATAACACGCGAACGTTTCGATCGAATCGATGTACGAGAAGAGACGCCGATCCACATCGTGACGCCTGACCTATCTCGCGATCTGCCCTGCATCTCGATTGTTTCCCGGTACAGGTGAACTGGATACGCTGTGGTCTGTATTGGATACATTGCCGCGATACGCTTGTTGGTTATGTCGAAGAATATGTGATACTGAGGGTGCATACGGGGTGGCTTGGAAGTAAGGTAACTGTGAGCTTCGTGGGTTTGAGTAAAGAATCGTTTGGAACGTATTAATCGTTCCTTCTTATTAACATACTAGTTAAATCCATATTTCAGTCAGTTAGAACTTTACATATCTCCGAAGTAGATATTAAAAAATTAATTCAGAATCTTGCCTCATTTAAATCTGGAAAAGAAATCAGGCTAACCTTAAATGAACAAATGAATTGAATCTTAAACGAATACATTAAAGTAGGTACACAAATAATCTTGCCTTCTTTAAATCTATCATTCAACCCAAATTCAATTCACCAAGAAAAATAGAATGAAAAAGGAAACAGGCTGAATATTAAATGAAAAAATTGTCGCCTTCGAATAGACACAATATAACGAACCCCAAAAATAATCATCGAAGAGAGCTACCTTACCCAAAAGTCAATTCGAAAACAGAAAAAGTATCCAATTTCCTTTCGTTCTTCAAACGTTGTCGGCGCACGAAGGATCATTTCCACTAAAGGGACCACGGTTTCCTTCCCCGGGCGTAATTCTCCGTTTCACGAAATGGAAATTCTTTCAGTTCACCTGGTCGACAATGTCTGTGCAGAGAGTGACGGTAGAACGCTTCACGCCGGAAGCGTCAGTCAGCCGAGGGACAGGTTTAATTCGACGCTTCGCTCGACATCCTCTGAAGGAACGCTTTTAAAAATGTATCACCTTGGAGACAGGAGACGTAGGCCCCGGCGACAATATCAACTCACGTCATCCTTTTTACTCCGCGTTCAACGCACGGGAGAGCGAAACGCTTAGCTAGCTCGCGATCGACGGCGTTCAGCAATTAGGTAGAATTACTCCGCGTGGGTGAGGCGAAACGAAGCGTTTCGACTCGCTGGAAAACCGCGTGGGACGAGACAGTGTGCAGTGATCTACAAAGTAAACCTTAAACACTGTCTTCTACGTTTCCAGCGCGAGCAATTTATGGTACGTTGCGATTACACGTTTTAAGGGGACGCGTTTTGCCAGATTGTTTCAGCGAGACGTTTCCTGAAATGGAACGGTGATCAAACATTGTCTGACTTAACAGCATTTTCTCTGACGTTTATGCACTCGTTCGATATCCGTTTTTAAATAATAGAATTCGCAAGGATAAAAATATCGTTCCATTTCGGGAACATCGCTTAAAAGCTGTGTTGGAAACTTTTAAAAAATTTCCTTTCTTTTGTAAAATTGTAACGATTTTTTCTGTTCTGGAATTACAGGAGTACACCGGTGCGAGACACCCTGTATAATTGACTTAATTACTAGGTAAATTAGGCTGCATTTTTTATCAGTGAAAATAAAGAGAGAGAAAAAGAGGGAGTTTGACAGTTTGGTATGCGGTAACAGAAGAACAAGTAGATGTGGTCGATGATGATCGGACAAGCGGAAGATTATCGGGGATGCGGCAAATGGGTGAGGACGAAATCACGCGTGGTCGAGCAAGTAGAACGTGACTGTTCGTGTGCAGACATGCAGAGTAGAATCTTGTCTAGGGTCTGACAAGTGTAATATGCCTGATATAGTGTTGTAGCCCTATGCGAGGTCATGTACAACCTGACAGCAACAGGGAAATCAAGTAGACAAGTTTACTAGTGGAATGAACCTGTTGGTGGTCAGACACTTCAGAAAATAACACGAACTATTGCACATCTCTGTCATCCTCAAATATCTGAAGAGTTTTTCTTAAAGAACCACTTGACGCTGTTATCATTAATATTGCGTTATTTTTATCATAAATTTTGCAAAGAATCTCTATCTTAAATAGAAATTTCAACTTTCGATCGAAGTAATAATTAATCATCCGATATCTCCACTGTTTCAACGTGTGAGAAAGGAAACGCGAGACGTCGCGACACAGATCACTTTGAATTTTATTAAAAAGTATTCGCAAAAAGTAAACGACATCTTCATCAAAACTTCCTCCATCCTTGAGTTTGCCTGGGAATTAAAGAAGCAAACAAGAGCGAAGCAATCGTACACGTTAATCCCGCGACAGAATGGCCGGAAAGTTTACAATCCGACGAAGTTTCCATAGCACTTGAATTGGAGCAAGGACGTCCGCTGCGCGAACATCTGAATGTCTTCAGAGTACCGGGCAGGAAGCAATAAAAAAAAAAAAAGGAGAAAGAAGCAGAGTGAAAGAGAGGAAAAACTCACGGCAATTGTATCGCGGATATTGTGTCACACTTCGTGCACGATACCACTGCCGTGGTTCTATTTTGCTTCCGGTTCCTGAACCAGTAGATTCCATCTTGCTCTTTCCACTGGAATCGTTGCCTCCGGCGTGGGAGGAGCGGAGAATCCATCGAACGAACGTGGAAAATGTAGAAGGAAGTGGAAACTGTGAAATAGTACCTCGCGGAATTCTCTCTTACACTTTCGTGATACTTCGAATTTCAATTCTTCGAATCTTCTCTTCTTAACCGCGAATTTTAAATAGAAAGTTACATCGTAATTAAGATCGTATTTTAATTAAAATATTTCTGCGACACTTGAGGATTTCGAAGTAGGGACTATATTATCCGAACGAAGGTAATTATGTAATGGAAATATGAAGGGTTCAATTATTCTGAAAAATATTAATGCACATTTTCCATAAATTTTTCCTATTATCTTGAAACAATCTATTCTCATTAGACAAGTAGCTTTTTTCGTTCAGAAATTGTCTCTGTTTCAAAGGTCTTAAGTGTTGCAGAATCATTTCAATTTTTCCTACATTTTAGATACGTTATAAGAACAGATATCACCCTTATAATGTATTAGGTCTATGCAAACGTTTCCATCGCTTGTAAATCGGTGGCGTTAAAAGGCACTATACGTTTCTTTCCTTACTTAAATTTCCACAATTAGTATTTATGACATTACCACAGCTAATTCAATATACTGAATGTAGTATTAATATTATGTTACTGGTATTTTGCATTCTCTACTCCTCTCCTAAGATGTATCCAGTTCGTATATCGCTATTCTTTCTACCAAATCCTCCTAAAACCTACTCACAACCTGTTTGGAATAGCACTACCAAACAATCAACCCCCAAAATTTGAACGAAACACCACTAACAAGGGAACATCCCGAAGTGATAACCACCGACTTTGATGAAACTTTGGTATATAGTAATATGTATTTGACACATTCCTTTCTTTTATCGGTAATCATTCACAGTGAAGTGGTGAAAATCGCTCTCAAAGTTGGAGGTAGTAAATATACATATTTCTAGTCTAATATCTGGAAAACTATTAGAAATAGAGAAACAGTGTAAATCGACGAATTTTATATTTCTCAGCGACAAATTTAAGAAATAAAAAATAAACAATTTCGATCCAACATGTCCATTACCCTCATCTTCGAAGGCAATTTTCATCCCTTCGATGTGAACGCTTGTCGACACAAAAGAAGTACGTGTCGAATATTTTTTCGCGAACCACCATATACCGCAGTTTTCACCAAAATCGATGATTATCACTTCGCGGATGTTCCCCTGCAAGATCAGAGGATCAAAAGTTCATAAGAAGACACTCGAGGCAATTTGCTTAACGCCAAGCAAATCGACCGCTCGTTTCCTCGTCTACCGTCGAACGAGGAAGGAGGAAGGAGCAAGGGGAACGAGGAGGAGGTGGAGGAGGAGGGCTGTCGAAGGAGCAGCGAGGATTCGTTACGACTCGAAATCGTTGCTCGCTTGGAGAGGAGGCGCGCGTCGGATACAGGTCGTCGAAATAAGACGACCACTCGACGGGTACGCGCGAGGGGAACGAACCAAGTAGCTGGCAAAGTAGGTTGCACCCCGCGGTGGGTGGAAATCCAGCGGATTCAATGGCCGTACACCCCTCGATAGAAGTGGACGGTCTCATGTCAGTGGCCCCAGCTAGTGCACCATCATCCTGGGCTCGCACCTTTCGTCCTAGTTTCTCGTCGTTCTTACCCTCACCCCTCTCTCCTTCCTGCCACCCTTTCGTTCTGCTTCATCCCTTCCCCCACTTTCACCGTTCTCTCTCTCTCTCTCACTATGTGGGTGCATCGTAGATCTTTATCTGGCTGGCGTGCTCCTCTTTTCGTGCATCTGTCGTCTGTGCATTTGAATTCATGTACTGTGTGCATGTGTGTGATTTTCACTGCTTTGCTTTTTTGGTAATTTCAATTTTCTGGTTGGTTGGAATTTTTAGGGAAATTTTTCTGTTGTGTTGTTCAAGATCGGTCTATGAGGTCCTTATGATTGGTGAAGAAAGTTGATAATGAAAATTGAGAAGTATCGTGTAGCAATGTTTCCTGGAGTAGTACGTGAAAATGGAATATTGTTCGTTATGAATGATAAACAGTGGAAAATAGATCTCTTTAATTAATTGTATATAGTGTTTGATAATGTAAAGTTGAGAAATATTGTGTGAAAAAGTTTCTTAAAGTAGTATGTAGAAATGGAATATGGTTCATTGTGAATGATACAGTGGAAAATAGTGAATCTATTCGATTAATTGTATATATATAATATAGTATTTCATAATTTAAGATCGAGAATTATCGTATAACAAAATCCCTTAAAGTAGTATACGAGAATGGAATATTGTTTACTGTGACTGATGTAGCGAAAAATGCTAGATCCGTTAAATTAATTTGACAATTTATTAACGAGGGACTAACTCAAGTACTACGATTTGTAATGTTACACGAAACATTAGGTCACCCCATAAGTTCGTGTCAAAAGCGAAAGATATTTTAATGAAAATCGAAAGAAGTTTTTTAATGGCTCTATCAAGAAAGTGGGCAGAAGTTGTGGGACGAGAAGGCGATTACGTATGTTCGTCAAATTTAAAAGTATCTACCTTTGAAATATTCATATAAATTTCGGTAGAAAATTCTACACAAATTTATGGGATCACTTAATACACAGCTTGGGAAGTTTTACTACCTTTATAATGATCGGTCTTCTTTTTTAACGAATTTTGGTAGAGACTAGTTAGTCAGATGTAGTACTATAACGAACAATCCCCTTCGGTCAATCGTCTGTCTTCTTTATTACTCAATTTAAATGTTCCTCACTTTTTGCAAAAATTTTCTGCATCACCCCCCTCTTCGACACTCTCTGTCATTTTAAAAAGTTTTGCGAGCTCACGTAGAATGCATCAATTTCTACTTGCGGCAGCAGTCTTGGACTGCAAACGAGGCTGACCAGACGATTTCTCTTCCTCCAGTTGAGCAGATCTTTTTACAGAATGCTCGGAAGATTGATGCTCGCTGATGGTCCAAAGAGGGAAATGGAAATTTCGACGTAGTCTCGGTTAAAAGGGAAGGGATTTGAATGCTGTGATTTTGCACGTGAAGGGAAATCGTGGTGTATGTGGAGGGCATTATATTACAGGTATTTTACGTGGATGGATTTTCTCGCGAATTTTCGAGTGGAGAACATTCGTTCACGGGCTGCTTCGTTTTCCAGCCAGTTTACCCCGGGAACCTTAATTAGCGGACTAAGCGCCATCAGTTTTTACGGTCCTCGAGGTCCTCCAACGAACACCTTTAGTCTCGTTAACTTCCCTACGAAATTTTCCCTACCGAACAATGTGTCAATTTGCTTACAAACGGTATTATCAACTTCTACTACCACACTTTCACGAATACTTGCCCGCCACAAATATTCATTCACCGGATCCTCTTATTAACCCTTTGACGACGACGGACTAGTATATGCGTTCACAAAAAACTACGAAGGCAACCAGTAAACTCGTATATTCTTTTAATTTTATTTTAAATTTCAGGAAAATATGACTTCGATGATGAAAGAATTAAAAAAAAACATTACTGTGAAAAATATAAATTTTTAAATAAATAATGAATTGTGACCAAATGCTTTTGAGGACCAAGTCATATATTGTACAAGTAATATATATATATTTATTTATTCAGCCTCACAGCCATGAATTTGACTTGGTTTACAATAACCCACGTTTTATAAAACCATCTTATTCTCTCTCTCTCTTCCCTCTCTACTACCTTATCACCCATTAATTGTTACCCCTCCCTTATACTTTAATATTCTCTTTGGTGTTCTTAGCCACTCTCTCTTTTTTCTTTTCTTTTCTTTTTCAGCTTCTCGAGCCACTCTACAATCTTTCTATCCTGTCTCCCACTCGCTACGTCTTCCATCCTGATATCCCTGTTATTGTACAAGTAATATAATTAGTTAGTTGATATCCAACTTTATTCCTCAATTTTATTTTCCTAACACGTTGAATCTTTTTTCTTAACGTTACTGCAAAAAACATCAGTTTGAACAAAATGGAAATCTTTGCGGCTTAGTATAATAAATATGCAAGCACTTTTCGGTCGTTCCAATTAAATCAAGCATTAGCATGACAAAATATCGAGACCATGCACATTCACGTTGCACTGATTACAACATTTCTATATAGAAGAAACAATCCACCATCCTCCGAGCAATATTTCCCCGGTAAACCGTGCTCCTCCGTCACTTCTATCTTCCTTCTCCCATTCATTTTCCACACTCCCCATTTTTCCCCCACTTTCGTCCATTCTCCTCCTCGAGAAGTTTCACCATTGGAGGAGGCATTGTCTCGCGGATAGCAAACACCTTCAGCTTCGTGTCCTTTCATGCAGGAACTTCTGGCCCGCCATTGTGGCGTCTTTTCGTGGAAGTTTCGCCCGAACAAGCTGGTCGCTCAAGTCTATGACGATGCTAAACCCCCGAGGTGACGGGATAATCTCGGTGTCTTCACGGAAGCGAAAGTTTTCCCTGGCCAAACATCAACCAGGAAATCTCGCGAGCTATCTTATATCCAACAGGGGTGGGAAACAATTCTGTGTTACAACGATTCCGCCGGAAGCTCCAACGATCCACGCGACTCGAATTATTTAATTCCATCGCGAAACGTTTCTACCGAGATCGTTATTAAATCCCGTCCAAACATCGTCGAGATAATTGGAAAAATTCCCGACATTTTACACTTATCTCTCCATCCTTAATCCGGAGAAAATAGAACGAATTAATTATTCCCCTTCGTGTTCCCATAAATGTCCAGTTTCAACGGAATAAACTCTAACTCCTATCGAGTCCCAATGTGGGATGAAAATTTTCACTCGAGTCGACGAAAAAAAACCATTAAAACGCACGGTTGAATACAGATTTTCTCCATTTAAAGTTTGCCAACCAGCGGTATATCCATTTTATTCACAGGAATAATGTTATACGACCAAAATTGAGTCAACACGATGAACTCGTGATGCAACCAGCCTGTCTGTCATGCGTCAATTTCACGTTTCAGATCATTTTAACGCCCGTTGTCGCTGTAAATTATTGTACTACGTCTTCTACATTCGAAACATTTGGGCCACCCTGTATACACGATATTCCGCGATTTTGTTAACTCAACGGATGCCTGGTCAAATATGACCCAATACTAAAATCGTTTTTAATCCTCCTAGACACTATACTGTTTAAAATTATACAAATATTTATAATACGAGAAGAGGAGAATTATGACTCTGTTTCAAGAGATGACGGTGATCCGTCTGAAGGTTAACGAAGGAAATAGTTTTTCGTCGGTCGCGACATCGTTGAAATTTTGAAGCAGTTTCGTTTCAGCGAATTTTCGTTTTTTCTCGGGCGAGAAAGAAATTTCTCGTGCAGATTAGCCTCCAGTTTATGCACTTTGTCCGAGGTGGTGTTATCTTTTAAAGAGATGCTAGCTCCCGTTGATTGGGGAAATTGTTTCGCATTAAATATGCAGGTTCCTTTGTTCCAGGACAACATCGGTCGAGCGCGTTTTGTATTTTTGATCGAGTTCGGAACTTCGATTAGGCTTCCGAAGATTCCCTACCGGAGCTCCGTGAATAATAGACGAACGGTCCGTGTATGTAGGACGGCTTGTGATATTTGACGTGAAATTTTCAAGTTGAAAGAGGAATTTTTTTGAAATTAGAGAAAGTATGAATGTCATCTTTGGAATTTTGTTAGGTAAAAACGGTTTAAGCTATCACTTTGAAATTTTGCACATATCTTCTCATGCTATATAAATTTTTTCAAAGAAATTTGCGTAATAGTTACGAAGATATAATGTATTTTTCCTACATAGCGTTCGTATTTTTTATACGACGTTGCCATTGCCGAAAATTTAGAATGACAAAAGTTAGAAAAAAAAATATTTTCTGTCTGCCTTTGAATTAGAAACAATATTAAAACTTGACAGAATTGCAATAATTGGAAAAGAAAGAATATTCTTTATATTACCCATTAAAACATAAGAGAACTATAAGAGTAACTGTACAATATCTGTATTTCGTTCCTTCAACTGTGATTGTAGCGAAAATTTTCAGAAGAAGCATGTCAATTCATAGGTAAAAGTGTCTTCCAGCTCTCATTGCGTGGTCAAAGCGCGAAAGCTACACGCCGCGCGCAAAAACGGCTCGTAATGGATGAAAAATGGCCGGGAAATGATCGCGATCTTCTGCCGCGAAAGACACGGGGCGAAGATGTAGAGGGTCGTAATAAATGCGAGGGACGTTGAACGGCCGATAAAGACGATCGAGCGTTTCGAAGAAACCGTAAAGGTGACTTTTATGTACGCCCAGCGACATCGAATCTTCGCCTAGGGAATTTCCGCCTAGGGGAAAACGAGCAGCCCGATATTTTCTGCTTCGAGGACAACACGGCTGATAACGATGACCCTGGTCCATTGAAAAATAATTCTCCGTTGGAGGGTTGTAATTAATCGTTCTTCTGGTCACTTTCTTAACTTAATTATTTGGTGAAATAAAAACTGAATGTACGATATTGCAAAGTCTGTTGTTAGATTATTTAATGAAAAGTTTCAAGGATATTCTCGGAAGGTTTTGCTCCTATTCTCTTACAATTGCTACAATTTTGTCAATTTTTAATGTTTCTTTAATTTATTCTTGGTGATTGCAATATTACGGACACTACGTATGAAAAGTATTATATCTTTGCAAGTACTGCGTAAATTTCTTTGAAAAAATTCGCATAGAATGAGAAAGCATGTACAAATCTACGTACGAAATTTCAAATTGATAACTTGAGTGGTGTTTACTTCATAAAGTTCCAAAGATACCATATTTCGAAACCTGTCCATACTTCTATTTGGTAAATCTCCTCTTCAATATTACAAAAAAATAATTTTCTTTAAACTAACAAATTTCCGCCAAACTGTTCATTATAGTTTCAAGTCTCTTACCCAGCACAAGCAAATTTTCTTCACCAATATCTATTACTGCGTATGATTGTACAAACATCCGGTGTACAACCCTTAGCAGCTAAAGTGTTAACGAACCCATGACATTCTTCACATTTAAACTTCCCTTTCCCCATTCCAATTTATCGATAAAAAATTCTGTCAATCCATTCAGGCTTACACTCTGCACCAGAAAAAAAAAGAAAAAAAAAATAGCCACTGAAATCACTGAAAAAGCAGTGTCCAAGCTGCAGAACCGTAACGTTCTATTTTGTTCTAGGAACAAATTGCTCGAGGAGCGATTTAGGTCAGCTAGCTTTGTTTCACGTGTGAGCCTAACGTAGCTGGGGAATATGTGGTTGCTATCAATATATACGTTTCAGTCAGGATACGTTTACACCGTTGATATTCGATATTTCGATGAAAGCCAAAAAGAAAGAGGACAAGAGCAAGACAACCGAATTTCAGCAGCGAGAAAGAGTCTGTAAAAGCGGCATATCGAGGGAAGAACTTTCGAAGGCCATCAGCATCAATCTCGAGGTAGCTATTCGGCTCGAATTCGCGCCGATGAGTAATCCTAAACCACCAAACAAACTTCTGACCCGTGTCGGATGCCAGCCACTCCCTTTCTTGCTCGTGTGTTTTAGCCACGATGGCGTCGTACAAAAGCTGGCTGCAGAGATTGCTTGGTTCAAACTATGTACTGACAACCCAGCTCCCATTTTTAGCACTAGATACCTAATGTTGTTACATTCGCCAATTTGAAGGGTATACCTGAAAAATCCTTCTTTTTTCTTACTATTTTCAACGCACTCAATATTTAAATATTTAATTAACTGTCATTTCTTCGCAAATGTTCCTAAGTTTTTTCGTAAAAGAATTTGTACGATGCCCGACTCGTGAACGAGACTGGGTTCAGCTCGAACTCGGTTAGTATCGTTGCGCTCCCGGTGCGTTAATCCCGGAAGGGCGAAATTCTAGTAGTTGGTGTGGTGATGGTGAATAAGAGGTTTCCCCCCGTAAGAATATTTTTGAACTCTGTTTATTTGTGGTGGTGCGTGGGTATATATATTAGGTCGGTGTATGTTGCGATTGGTTGGACGTTGAAAAATGCGAAGGTGTGATTGGATATTAGGAAACTAGCGGAAGGAGAACGTGAGGGCGAAGGTGGTGTGCAAAAGTTGAAATAATTTGGGGAAAACCCGGAGAGGGGAAAGGGATAGGAAACATGACCAGGATGCGACTTGAACTGCTTTATGGTAGGGAAGGAATTTATTAGGGGCTAGGAAGACGGCTGGAAAGGACTGTTTATTAATTTATGACGTGTTACTGGCTGGTGGGCTGCGCGACCGGACAGAATTATTCGGCAATTTTGAGAGATACCGATGATGATTTGGATTCACCTTTGCCCAAATATGAAAAATTCTCGCCTGACGTGTACATTATACATTTTGTTTAAATAAATTGCGACGAATTGTGAAATTATTAAATCCATCATCTTGATGGGTTTTGGTGTACTTTGGTAAATTAGAGTGGTGGATGGAAAAGGATTTTTTCGTCTCGACAAAAGTCAACATACGTTCCAACAAAAGTAACATAATAATTTCTATAATTTAAAATAAATCTGAAATGTATCGTTTTGACAAGTTTGGTTCTTTTAATGTCAAATTTCACGCAGAAATGTAATCTTCTTCGCGTTATCATTTTCATCAGATTTCGATGTAACATCCCGATATTCTCGAGATGTATTTACATATGGAATACTTCGGAAAATGCAGAAGTAGAAAATTAATTTTTTGGCAACTTTCCAAGATGAAAGACTCGAAGAGTGAAATAAACGAATTGGTGTGAATTTCTTTCGGAATTTTCACTGATGATTTTTCAAGAATCACGACGATCGGAGAAACGAACAGGCACGCATGTCGGTCGATTACAGTTGTAATTTGGCGGAGGCGCTTATTGAGCCGTGTAAAATTTGATGCACCTGTTGATATTAACGCAACGCGGGGATTAAAGCGATCCGTTGCTCGTCAAAGGGCGAACGCCTCGCTACGAACGACCGTGTGAAATGTCAAACACGAAACGAATATCTTCGAAACGTTCGGCAGGCGTTGGCTGATTTAACGTTGACTGGGCTACTTGCGCGAATCGACCGCTGAATTTTCCATTCGAATCTCCTCCCTTTTGCAACAGATTGGAATATTTGTGCTGTAAACCCGACACATTCGATTTACATTGTTAATTGGTACCGCGTAAATCGCGGAATTCTCATGGAAATTCAAGAACGCGTCAATTGGAAAAATTGTTTCTGTGAATTAACCAAGTCATACACGCTGGACGCAGAAAATAATTAACTCAATCTGTATCCACTGCCCGTATTAATCCTTTCATTCACAGATAATTTAACAGCTGTGAAAGACGTCTTCATGGTTCGTTTAACTATATCGACAGACGAAATTTTTCGTGCAATTTGTATGCAATTCTAGAGTTAATCAACTTTTCTGTATTTAACTCTTTCTTAACTGAATTACTATTTTGAAGAATTTATTTATAGAATTTAATTTATTAAGTGATCATCGTGTATACAGGGTGGTGTCTCAGCTGATTTTGACATCTTGATTTTCTCGTTATTATTACTCGTAGCGGAAAATGTTTCAGATGAAATTTAAACAGCGTCGAAGGGGGCATATTCTGGTGTTCTTAATTCTTTCACGAGTGGAAAAGCTTCACTTTCATCCGAAACATATTTCGCTTTGAGTAATAATAGCGAGAAAATCAAGGTGTCAAAATCAGCTGAGACACCCAGTATAATGCGTACTAAATTGAGATTCATTCTTGTTCGAGTACTCAAGTAGGGCAAATGCGTCCAACCGATCACGAAAGGGTTGAATGCAATGCAATAGATTGCAGGGAAAACGGAAAGGATAATGGAGAAATATTCTCACTTTCTTCTCTATTTTTCTTCATTCTAAAATTTACATTATAGAAAAAAAAAATTATACGTAACAAAATTCCAGGTAAAATATATATAATACGGTCACGAAAGGGTTGAATGCAACGCAACTTATCGCAGTGAAAACGAAGGGGTTGATGGAGAAATATTCCCACTTTTTCCTAATTTCAATATTCGTATTACAGAAAGAGCGATAAAAGAATCTAAGAAGATTGCACGAAACAAAATTTCAGATTACAATACATGTAAATAAACGAAACGGAACGTTGGCGATTGGACGACGTCGACGAACCGACGGTGATTCGTTCGTCGATCGAAGGATATCGTCGACGTTGAACATTTCACTGTCGGATAAAACGCGCCACGGTGGACAATTGCTATTTACTTTTGCGAGAATACCTTTTTGCTTGGCGGGGTAACATCAACGAAACGGGTCACCAGATGGAATTCGATTAGCGCCGCTAATTGGGCGCGCAGTGTCGTCTAATTAACTAGGAAATTAATACCGTGTCGATGCACCGTTCCTTCTTTGATAACGGCTTCAAGAATATTTGCCATACAAATTGTGCGTGTAACGTCGCGAATTTCCGCAACGTGACAATCAGATGTCGAACGATGATTCTCAAATATCAGGCGATACCGGTTGAAAAAACATTCCAGGATAAACAGGGCACACTTCTCCGTTGCGAGCGTAAAGAAGCGGAATCTTTTTCACTCCTCCGTTGAGAAAACACAGAAACGGCCACGCAAGGACGCACAAATGATCGCGAGACCTTTTTTATTTTCACCTTGAGTCAGCGGAAAAGTGTCTACGACGTAGAAACGTTTACTGGAATCCAAACCGGGGGTGGATAAGGGGTGGTTAGGTGGCGTTGGTTCAAGCGGAACGAGGGTCCCGGTGACAGACAGAAACACTCACACGTGTCACGCAGAAACAGACCGTCTGGCGTGATGGATCGTTAAATTGTTATTGAACGTACACATATGTTTTCTTTTTTTTTTTTTACCTACGTCCGTTTATCGTGGGCAATATTGTCGATAGAAATTGCTAATCGACTATGAATGTCACGTTCCCTTCTTTCTTTATTGCCGATGCCACTCTGTCGGAGGTGAACAGAGAGGACAGGTTAAGGGATCAATGCTTGCTGAACGTCTGACGAAGATAAATTCACGAGATTGGCTTGTGGTTTTAATGTGGGTGGAAAATTCGCTCGAGTTACTTAAGTTATTACTGCGAGTCGAGTGTCAGAAAGGAATGATTAATACGTAAATTAATTCACTTTGAAATTTCCGTTCGTAATGTTGAAAAGTGCAATCGCTGGGAACATCGTACTTTCGTATCGCGATAAATTTTCAAAAAAATTGCATTTATAAACTTAGAAAAGAAAGTTTTTCAATTTTTCAACAGTGAAGCGACTTACGGACCACCCGGTACATCGACACGAAAATACAAACTACCCCTCCAAACAGTGTCTTTGACCACAAACATTTCACAAGCACAACAACAGAAGGGTTGAAATGAAGTCGAATTGCTGAGAAAGCCAGGTCGAAAGTTCGGTGAAAATTAAAGGGCAAATATCCGATCGATCGAGAATTCGAAAGAGAGGATCCGATCGAGTCCATCGAGTAAAGCATCGGCTCTATTGATCGCCAATGTTAACGCACACCATCGCACAGGGTGGCGCAGAAACACGCGAGAGGGGTGTGTTTCCTTTGCTGGACAAAGCACGCAGTTCCACTCGAGGCACACTTGCAAACTCCTCGGAAAATAATAGGAGATATTCGTCGATAGATAATGCGTCAGGGATATGAGTTTACTTACGAAGTTTGGCTGCCGTCAACGTCGACCACGAAATTCCTCGTGTTTCCTTGAAATCCGGCTGGTCAGCTTCAGTGGAGACTTGCACGGGGTGTCGGTGTTAAACGGCCATGTTGCTGGAAATCCACCGCCCTCTGGCTGCTGTTCGACGAAATGTGGATCCCTTCCACTTCGTCCCTCTTTTGCTTTCCGTTCTAGCGCGCTTAAGAACGCGACCGAGTTTCCCCCATTTTTTGCTCAAGATGATGCTTTGTAATTCGAATGATTTGCGTCGGTAATTTCAAGCGTATCAAAGGATCGTACGAATTCAATATTTTCAACAAATCTGACTTGTGTTCAAGGGAGTATGTACTCTGATGATCCTAAAAATGGAAGAAAAGTTTGGAAATTTTTTTCACAGGTGACTACTGAATGAAAAGTTTCAATTTTTCCAGAGGATGTAAGCGTAAGTTTCAGCTTTTTTCTACAATTTTTAGAAAGTGAAAATGTTACAAAATGGAGGAGCTATTGTGAAACTTCTTCTGCTAGAATATCAATTGCTGGCCGCCACCCCGTCGGCAAAGACTGGAATGCCTGAAACACAACATTTTTTTTATTTACAGCGGGTGAATAAATTATTAGAGCCGCAATTGTGTTTGTGTAGAAATAAAATTACAATATCAACGTTTTCGCAACAGATCATTTTTAATTAACGATTCTTCACTGAAGATACACAAAACAGTTGAACTTAACTTAGGTAGTTATGATAAATACTGTATTTGCGTCGCAGCGTCGACGGTTTGTTGGCGACGATTAAACGACGCGGAGGAAAACTTCACTCGATGAAGTCCCAGTCGAAGGTGTGGAAAGTGGACTGTATTTGATTATTGAGTGATACGAAATATATTTTGTGTGAATGCACCAAGGGTACAGTTGTGTCTATGGTTACGATGTGAATCCGTGTATGGTAAGCTACGAAGTGTCCGCGTCGTCCCCTACGAAGTCCTACTTAAAAACTTAAGTAACCCCCTTTTCCTGCCCTTCTCAGAGCGGGGGTGAGGGCACTAAGTATGGGAGGGGATTTCTCGAAGGTTCGATGGGTCGCGGAAAATTCCTCCAGGTTGACTCTTAACTACAAGGACCGTTATACACATGTGTTAGCCGACCTTTCGGAAATACCGAGTTTATGACCTGGTCGGTTATTAAGATGAGCGAAACGAAATTCTAAAGCTATTGTGTAAAAACTCGAAATGATTAAAAATACCTTTACTATCGCGAAGGCACAAATTGCCGGTTATAGAAAAAATAAGACTCTGAAACTATTAACGAAAAATAAACACGAAAATAAACTGTCTGTCACGTCCATGTCATAAACTAACCTTCGAGAATCTTTAATTACGGTATTCCGTATCGGACGGAACAAATACAGTTAAGAAGTAAGAATAAAGTCGGTATTTGGTAGCGCTACCTTTTACTGCAATTACAGCCTCGATTCTTTTCTCCACACATTTTAAGTAATTTCCTATGCATTATAAGTAGTAAAAACACTGCAACGAAACTATATCACGTGGTTCTCAAGTGGTTGCCAAGTGTATATTTGCAATTTGTAAACATCAACGCTTCGTAAAAAAAGTAATAAGAGTTCGGTATAACTAGGTTTGCATCTGGAAATTAATTATAACGTAAAACTGTCAATTTCTTACAGGTGGTTCTAATAATTCGATCACCCCACTGTATAAATAAAAATGCATTACCTACAATGTAGAGTACGATGTTTTCGGTATGTCAATTGTTTAATTTTTTGAAACCGTTTGAAGTTAACTTTTGTTTGGCAAAAGTGGTTTTTCCGATTTAAACTCCCACCATTTCGATGATAATCGAAAAACCGTAAGCTGCATTGTAGATGATACATTTTTATTTATAAATCAACAAGAATTTCTCATTTCTGATGTTCCAATCTTTACCGACGATGGCGGCCGCCAATCGATGTCTTAACAGAAGACGTCTCGCAATTAGCGAATAATTCCTTCATTTTGTAAAATTTTTACTTAACAAAAATTGCAGAAAGAAGCTGAAAGTTGCATTTATATTTTCTGGAAAAATTAACACTTTTCATTTAGTAGTTCCCTATAAAAGAATTCCCAAACTTTTATTTTTACATGCATCAGAGTGACGTATTCCCTTAATTTCTTGACTTGTAATCCTTTTACTGGTTATGCAAGCAAGCGTCAGATTTGATAAGAAAAGTTACTGTAATTTCATGGAAACGGAAGTTGTATATGAATTATGTTAGAATTTGTCAAGTGTGATCGAAGGATGTCTGAGTTAGAGCGATAGAAGTGTGAACGAAGTATTTCGAGTAGAATATCAGAGATGTGAAAGAAGAGTGTTTCGGGTGAGAACAAATTGCTACCTCAGGATTCACGTAGACGTGACTAAATGTTTTTTAAGAATGCCTGAAACGAGTGAGAAGTGTAGAGTAATAGAGCGAGAGGGAATGCGAGGGTGCAAGTATATACGCGAACGTGAGAATAACATTGTGGGTAACCAGCGAGTACATTTATTAATTGGGTTAATAAATTTTGTTATTAAAATTACATTGTATCTCTGAACCACTCACGGCGGGATTTGCCTTCAAATGATTCTTACGGTATTGTGTTGCACATTATCTACACTTGGTAATTGTCAGTCTTAGAAATTAAAATGAACTTTATTACTAACATAACTAATTTTGTCGCATCTTGGCCAGAGTGCGTGTCACGAGACTGACTCGTTGCAGGGCAAAGGGTTAAATGCGTTAAAAGTCGAAAGGGTTAAACGCGTTAAGGGTTATAAACTGCATCGTGTTGAACTTTTTTGGTGAATTTGGGAATACGCAGGAAAAGGTTGCCAGATGTTTCTCCTTCTTGAATTTTTCGTATGGAAAGTTCGATCAGACGGGTAGAATAAAAGTTTCTTTTGCTTGCCATTTTGGCCATACTCGTCGACAATGGACGACGGTGTCCCTAGCGACTTATGCCTGAAAGTTTCTGTCTGGCTTTGCCGGCTCGAAGAAAGAGGCGCCGAAACACCGGCTCAGAGTTTTCAATAAAGCAATTGGCTTTGAAAAATGGACAAAGGCGAGGAACGATTCGTGTCGAATTTCTTTTCTCGACCAACGATTTGATGTATCGTTTCATCTTGTTGTTTCTGCGTCGCTCGTCGTGCTTTGTTACTTGTACGCAGCGATCGGGCAATTGAATGTCACTATTGTCCAATAAGAACGTTATTTCTTTGTATTCTTTTTGCATTTTGACATTTCGATATGACGCAGTTGCAGAATTGAACGGAACTATCAAAGAAAAGTACGGCAATAAAACCGAAATGAAAGCATAATTACAGCGGAAACAAGAAATTCTTCTTTATTACCTTTCCTATTCATTTTTTTAGGATGATTCTCCGTACGACTGACTTAATATTGACTCGTATCACTTGCAGGGGATAAAAATTATTCAAATCAGACTCTGTCGAATAAAACTCTCACTCCTTCGTTAATTAATCGTCCCTCTTCTTAAACAACGCCGAAATTACCCAACATTACTCTGTACATGTCTGACATAATATTAACTCGTACTACTTGCGAAAGATTAAAACCACTTTTATCAGATTTTTCCAACGAAAACCGCCGTTCCTTTTCTTTTCAATTTTATCGAAGAAGAGTGTATACTTTAATATTGGGAAAAGTCGTGTACAATTATTGGTATTGCAGATTATACGAGGGAATTATAGCGCTAAAGTGTTTCAGTGGTTTTGCGGAAAAAATTCGCGTGGATTTGCATCGGCCGTTTGACTCACTCGACCCCGGTGGAACTTTCGGAATATTCAGCGAACGTTTGAATTATGCGTTTTCAAAGGAAGCCTCGCCTCGTCTACCTTCTTATCTTTCCCTTTTTTCGCTTCTCTCCCTCTATGCTTTCTCCTCTCTCATTCAGAATCTCCTTTGGCCGCGAATGAGGAAAAAAAAATCTCAAGACGAAGCGCGGTACGCGCGTGAATCGGCGAATGCGCATCCTTTTTAATTAAAAAGAAAATAAAAAAAGCTCCGCGCGTTTTAATTAAACAAAATCTCCGCGATGCTTATTCAGAGAGTAATAACTGGACACGGGCCTCCAAGTCTTTCAGCGCTCGTAAATGGCCCCGAGTCAGCCGCAACTTTTGCATAAACACATCTGTTCCGAGCGGAAGAATCTTAAATTCGATCAGCCGAAAATTGCTATCCTCTCGTCGAAGGTAAATCCGGCAAAATTGTGGAAAAAAGGTAAACGAAAATATCTGTGAAAAAGAAGAAAGATTTCGTTTAATATTATCGTCGTGTTTTGTCTGCTCGAATCGATTCGACGTCTTGCTTAGAAGTCGCTGAAGTTGCACAACAAACACACTTGTCTTAACCCCCCGAACAAAATGCAACATCCTTTTCCGACTTTCTTCGTCCATCGGCCAGTTTAACACCACACTATTTCTCAGCTTTCCGCGAAGCAAAGTGATTTACGTTAATAATCCTCGTTTTCTGTTCACTTCGCCACAGCAGAAGGAAATATCGAATTACTTGTAAAGCATGTATAAAATTAAAAGAATTTTCCTCTATTATTAATATAATGTATATACAATGTTTTAATTAAAATTTCTTTACTCACGGCGAAGTAATTACTTTATTATCATCATTCGCGGACACTTGAAACTAGCAGCTTTCATGATTAACTAACAATATTGAATTACTGTGCACGAGTGTGTACGAAATCAAAGAACTGTTGCTCCGCTGTCTTACGCGACGCGTATAAAGTATTTTCAATTAAAATTCAGTTTATCATTGAATTATCGTCTTTCACAGATTCTTCGATGTGTCAAAGACAAAAACAAACGCAACGGAAGCATTCAATCTGAACGTGACGAACTATAAACAAGTAGAATTACCCTAATCCCCGCGTTATACGCTGCAAAAATCTCGCTGCCAGGCTCCCAAGGTGGAAATAAACACCGTATATACTCCGAATCCTCTGACGGTCTCTCTCGACTTTCATCGCCTACGACGAGCACCTGCAGTGAAAGCCTTTTTCTCACCGACGCGCACATACACTCACGCCCCAGTGGAAAACCTCTGTCTAGTACAGAACACTTGTGCGTGTGTGCTCCAACGACGAGTACTTCCCTGCGCAAGATTTTTTCCGCCGTCGTGGCGAATTTCGTTTCATGGCATATGCACGAAAAAACCGGGAAAAGGGAGAGAGAGGTAGAGAAAGAGAAGAGACAGGGGAAGAAAGAAAGAGAAGGGAGACAGAGAGAGAAAAAGAAAGAGACGAGGGACAAAGAGAAAAAAGGAGGTGAAATACAAAGAGAAAGGGGAGAAAAGAAAAGCAGAGGAAGAAAGAGACAGGGAGAGAAAAAGAGAGAAGACAGAGAGAGAGAGAAAAGAGAGACAGAAGGAAAGAGAAAAGGGAGGAAGACGGCTGAGTGGCCGGAAGAGTCGCGGTACCGAGTGCTCTTCCGGCCTGTTATAATTAATACGACCTCATCGATCTCGGGGCCGTGGCTCTATCGTCGCGCGAGCCACTTTCTTTTCGTAGTTTCGCGAGGTCCGCGAATTTTTCTGCCCCCTCTCGATGCATCCCATCCCCTCTTGTGCCCTTCTGGTGTGGACCGACGCGAAAAGGTCAATGGGCCGACGTTCGAGAGGCTGGAAATGTAGGGCAAAGCGGACTGGGGGTGAGCCCCGGACACCCAACGCTCCTGTGTGTACCTAATTCGTACATTAATTCCGCGGGTAATCGAGCAGGTGGTGGATCACGGAACGTGGTGTGTCGGCTTTTCACAAAGATCGAAATTCATCGATTTTTTCCTCCTTTTTTTCAAATTCCGTTTTGTCCGAATGTACTCTGCGGAGGACTACAGGGCAGAGAATGCATAACAGTTTGGAACGTTTCAGTTTGTACGTTAACACGACGGAGAAATTAAATTGGTTCAGTTCGTTTCTCCTGTTTCTTTTTATTTAACGTCCATGGGTGACTATATCGAATTTGCAATTTCTCCCCTCCTTACATTAATTCTACTAACTTTTACTGCCGTTGTTATT
The DNA here is from genome assembly GCF_001263275.1 of Habropoda laboriosa. NCBI lineage: Eukaryota > Metazoa > Arthropoda > Insecta > Hymenoptera > Apidae > Habropoda > Habropoda laboriosa. Next base: position 700,129 of record NW_017100362.1, read on the forward strand.
ATTAATACACCGGTGAACCCTTTTAGTAAATTATTTACGATATTTACATCAAAGTGTTTCTATCAAGGGTGAAAGGTGTGCAATTACGATGCTAACGATTCTTAGACACGGCGGTGGTGATTTTTCACCTTTAAATTAATCAGAGTAATTAGATCGTTTATTCCAAGTTTCCTTCTTATTAAACGTAATATAATTACGTCACGGTTAATTCCGTTACATTGTAAGTGTGCACGAGTCGTGTAGAACTCGTTCACGCGTTCAATTTTCGACGATCGGCTATCGTCCGGCACGTGGCAAACGGTCCACGTGGATTTCAGGACAAACGTGCGAGTACACGAGGAAGACATAACGGGGGAACTTGAATGTGAGCTACTGGGATGTAACAAATGAAGAGATAATTTGATTGAATTAACCGATTATCGATTCTACGAATAAACCACTGTTTGGAACTTTGTTAAGACTGAAACTGGCGGAGAATAGTACTCTAAATATTCTGCTGAATTTATTTCTACCATCCACCTTTCACACTCCATCATTTTGCAAAAATGTAACTACAAGTCCGAACAATTGCGCGTACAGAAATTCTTCCAAAAAAACCACTATCAATTTATTTCAATTTATTTCACTCGGCTCAGAAAAAAAGGGAGTAAAATAGAACTACCTTGCGCGGCTCGTACATCAGACTGATCGTTCATCGCAGAAATTATGTGCAACGATGATTCTATTTATCAAAGGAAGAGGAACAGCGACAAGAAGTTCTAACCTAAAAATGAACGAGAAAATTCCTTCAAATAATTCCACAATAGAAGGTCAAATACTGGAAAATGGTTCAGATTAGGTTTTATTCACCAGCTAAAATATAATACTAGCCGGTGCAATGATTAACAAGCTTCACGCGACAGCTCGCTAGTCTGAAACACAATCGACCTCCGACTGCTCCATTCATCCGTACGTCAAACAGCCATGTTTCATTTCACCGCAGAAAAACATCGATATATTTCGATCAAGCACACCTTTGTCTACCTCTCCTTTATTTATTCATTTATTCGTTCGATTATTCATCGAAGACACAAAGTGCAATAACAAAAAAAAAAAAAAACGTAACGATATTGAAGTTAACGAAAGACTCAGAGAAACTCATCTTTAAAAAGATTAACGAAAATAAAAATTTCTAGC
>NW_017100362.1:701454-712837 GCF_001263275.1 Habropoda laboriosa
ATCTCAAAATCTTGATAATTTCGGGATAATTTGAGCGACTTAGGGAAATTTCATTGGCAAATGAAGTAGAAGATCCAAAGAACTCACTGGAAAATTTCTAATCGCATAACCAAACACTCGATACACCCTGTGTACCAAAACTAATTTCTGCACCAAAAGTGGAGAAAACGAATGTAGAAGGAGAGATTGCAAAATTATTCGACTGCTCTGACGAATCGAACACAGTTTCGAGGAATTTCGACGGCGACGTTTCCTAAATAACGATTCGTAGTCGTGGACAGCTCGAGAATATTTCCGCCGATTTATCGGCGCGAACAAGTTCCAGATCGGACTTTTGATAGACGGCGCGTATATTGGCGGTGGATTTTTAAACGGTGGCCGGTAATATCGACGGGAAACGGAAATTTATAACGTCAGAATCCGCCGTGGATTGTCAGCGTGGAATTGCATTTCGCGGAATTATCACGATTGCGCTAAATTATCGACGTCCACGCCAAACGGGGGCTTATTCATATTTAAACGCGTAATCTGCGAGCTTCCGATGAATCAGCCCGATGTTTCGAGAAAGAAACTATATTTTTCTTCTTTCTCTTTTTTTCTACACGAAAATATTACGACACACAGGGTAGCACTCCGTGCGATTGTTTAATCTTTACCTGTCCCCCTTTGTGCTCGTTCCCAAGCGATACCCAATAACATTAGCTCTCGCTGGAAAATTGGGTCTGCACTCGCTCTGTAGTGTACTTTGTAGTACACTCTGTATAACCTGTCCCGTGACAGGCTGCAATTTTCCTTCTGAAATGGAAAAAAAAAAAGGGAGAAAGGAAAAAACATTTCGGTGTTCGTTTCCATTTGTCGAACCCATCAATTTCATCAGACTTCAAAACCACTCGCTCGTCGATCCCCTAGCAAATTTACGGCACGGATATAAATTTTGTCTAACCTTCAATTTGCGTAGCTGTAAATTTGGCTAAACAGTTTTGTATTCATTGGTCGAAGGGCAACGAAGTGTGAAAAATAAAAAATTTCCAATTTTCGTTTTATTCCTTGGAATACCTTCTAATGGGCAACCTTTCCTAGTTTCGGGGGCCAAATTATCATTCTGTCTCCGAGTCAAGGATCGGACCAAATTATTAAATGAAATAAATTAATATTAAACGAATTAAAACAAGTCGCTATTTCATATTTCATTTGTTTATAATATAATGCTTTGGTATAAAGCTCTACGTAAATTTGATAATATAACGAACGACGTAACAATTTTGTTTAGGCGTGAGCAATTTGCCAAGTTGGAGTATGAAAGAGAGTCTTTCTTGTATGCTCACTTCAAACGTCAACGTTAATGACGATTGGATAGTTATTGAATTTGAATACGGGACGGTGGTGAAAGAATGTCACGAGTATAGATAACACTTAAATTATGAGTTTATTCTACTATGGTTGACTTGGAAAAACGTGTTAGATTGTGGTTATAATAATGTTTGTGTTGAACCGCTGATAGAAATTTAGAATCTAATTTTTCCGTTAAGGAATGCGTGCTTAAATAATAACTGCGGACATGAGAAAGTGGGAATGACGATGTCTGATTGGTGTTTTAAAAAGGGTAGGGGAAGCCGCCGTGACCATCAGGTACTGCAAGTACCTTCGAGTGGCATGTGTCCGATTTTCCTTATTCCTTACCCGTAGCAGGTAATATTTTATTGGTTGCCCTGATTCGGCCAAGGTAAATGAGAATTAAAAACGGCCGAGGTAAAATTCTTAATCCTAATACAAAAAGAGGCAATCGTCGCTATGCATTCAAAAAAAAGGTAAACTATGCACAATGGTTTTTAGTTATGATTAGTTTTACGCCTTAACAAATTTAATGTGAAGATCGAAGACAAACTTCGCTGAAATAGATTAGGGCCGGGGGTTGCCCGTATGTGTTCTAATGCACAGATTTGCTATAGTGTGTAATACTTGAAGTAAGTCAACCTTAGCTCAAGCATGTTTGTAAGAATTCATAAAGAATATATACCATTAGAAGAAATATCAAAAGTTCAACTCTAATGAAATGTTTCTTTCCAACCGGAAATTTTCTTTTAGCTCTCCTCGAAAATTTCACGTTCTCGACTTGCGACAGTTTTCTCATAGCGATGTGATATATTAATGCACTTACGTCTAACTATTTGACAAGTTTCCATCTGTGTGTGAAGAATTACAATTCTAAATTACGTTTCGATGGAATTCTTGGATCTCCACAGCAACAGAGCTTCGAGTGTAAATGGCTAAACGCAGATTAATTAATTTCCCCCCTATATTATATACGTATTGTTAGACTTAAGGACGCAGCGAAGGACTTTGGCACGTCGCCAAACTGCGTAGCCCTAACGAGTGCGAGAGTTATCTGCGTAGGGCTTGTCATCAACGACGCAGCGAAGGCCTCAGGCACGTTGTCGAACTACGTAGTCACAAGGAGTACGTGACTGTTACCTGTGTGAATATGTGTGTGTCAAGGTTAGAGTGTTCCGGGAATTATCCGAGACGTAGTGTGAGAGAACCTATAGGTGACCTTAAAAATTGATAAATCTGTGCTGTAATCATCTTAACATTTTCGTGCCCAAATTATCTTTTTCTAAGAATTCATCTATTTACCGACCGTTGCGTCTACAATGGATACTAAATTGAGATCAATTCTTATTCGAGTACTTAAGCGGGATATTGCGTGTTCCAGTGGTCAGAAAGCGTTAAAGGCCTCTTTAAATCATATTATGTGAAAAAAAAAAGAAATTTCGATCGGTCCACTAATAATAAAATAATCTAAGATGATCACACGTTAGGCGTTAAACATTATTGTTACTTATAATAAAAATTAAACCCCTATTATACGACTAATTCGATTGCACTTCTAATTTCGAAATCAAGCCAGGCTAAAAACAGCACATTCTGCAAGGTAATATCGTTAATTAAACTCGTTTACCCCCTACGCATGAATCGATACAACTCGACTGGAAACAAAATGAAATTCCGCCTAAGTATCAATTTGCGTAGTCATAAATATTCATCGGATCAATCAAAGCGTATATTGGTTTGAAAATGTCTCCGTCTTACATCCATCCTTTCGCAATCAACGAGCCATAAAAACGTCGAAGTATCAAAGAATGTGTGCACACCCCTTTGCTCCAATGCTCGTCTTCGACCATTTGTCAGGCCTGGCAAGCCTGTCAGCGATCGCTAACAGAGAAAATTTCTATTCGCGGCTCGAGCACACACCGTGGAACGAGCTTTTTGTATTAAAAAAGATTTTGGACGCGTAATCGAAGGAGGATCGCGAGCTACCTGTTCGAGGGGCGAGCATTCATCGCGAACAAAGAGGCTCGAGCACCCTTCGCGTTCTTCTACACCCACCACAGCCCTCTGGCTCCGTCTAGAGGGTTGGAAGTATCATCTTGAAAGCCGATCGCGCTACTCGGAAGTCGACCGGGGCTCGTTCAGCCTCTGCTTCTCTCATTAAAAATTCACGCGGCCCCAGTGTTCCGCGGGCTTTAATCAATCGGCCGCTTAAGCGTTCGGCCCTCCTTTCTTCTCTGTTACAGGGAAGCCTCGGTCTGTCGTCCTTAAGCTCCTCTGAGGCTCTATTATCGCGACCAAGTCGCTCTTTGAGATTTCCGTGACTTCGAATGCAGCTGTGCTGGTATTTCGATGGAGGACGACGATTACTCGGATACAAGGCGGTGATTTAAATACCCTTTTCATCTTGCTATTCGCTAGAGTATATTTGAGGCTACAGATTGGTGATTGTAATGTGGAAGTTTATAACGGAGGTGATAAGTTTGCTTGTTTCTTTGTGAGCCACGTCCTTGATTGGGATTTAACCCTTTGGTGATAATTCAAATACCACTTTGATATTAAATTGCATTCGTTAGAGTATGTTTGAGCAGAAAGATTCGGGATTTCAATGTGAAATTTTTTAACAGAGGTGACAAGATTCCATGTTTCTTTGTGCGTCTTTGATTGGGTTTTAACCCTTGAATGGTGATTTAAATACCACTTTGGTATTAAATTGTATTAGAGAATCTTTAAGGGTAGAAATTGGTGGTTGCAATGTGAAATTTTTTAATGGAGGCTGTTTCTTCTGTGATAAACTGCTTCGAAAATCATTCATTGTGCATCGTACGATATTCGCAAGTTACTCAATAACACAAGTACGTTATAGACGTCATACGTTTTGTTAAATTTTATATCGTACGGGACCAACTTCAAACATGGAATAATCGTCTCAAATACGAGGTTATGTAGTTACAGAAAGAACGATTGAAACGTTAATACCAGTAAATTGTTATGTCTGTAGGAATAGAATGTTAAAAAATATCTATCCGTTAATCACAGAGATGACGAGGCGGGTAAAACGAGACAGTAACACACGAACGTCTTATCGTATCGTAGTCACTGCTATTCTGCCTGCACGCGCCTTTTATCGGCGCGCCGTCCAAACGTTTCCTTTAAATTCTGCGTGTTTGTCAACGTTTTTGCCTGCCCGGCCGCAGAACGTCAAAAAATTTTCACGTACACATCCACTCACACTCGCTCGCACGTGCCTATCGGGCGTTGAAGGCAACGAAAATGTTCGATCGACCGTATTCGCGACTTTTCTATTACGCCTGCTTCCCACATATCAATCCATCATATAAACGTGCAATTCGTTTTTAGGTTAGATACGAAAAAAACAGTTTCTACAGGTTGCCAGCTTAATCACGAGCTGATCAAATTTACCTCTGGTATTATACGACTAGTTCGATTCCTTTAATTCCGAAATGGAACCAGACTAACGAAAAACACATCCTCGACAGTAATATCCCTAATTGAAAGCGTACACCGCTCGTTCCGTTAATCGGGCTAAAAATATTTTGAATCGAGGCTTGATTGATATCGCCCATATTTTCGTTCTCGAAATCCCACCCTTATTTATTACAGGGCATAGCGTTACTTTAAATGTATCTTTCGCACGTGTATTTTCACTTCTCCGCCAATCAGAAGGAATCCTCTTTAATTTACCTGATGAAATTATGAAATTCCCCACGGACTTTCTCGTACGATAGTCCTCCGCGAAGTTTGTTCAACGCGTCGAAATATTCCGCCGAAATGGTGAACACGGAATATACACATAAAGTTACTGTCAAACTTCACGCACGACAACTTTATCGAGGCTCCTACGCCGGTAACTCTATTCGACATCGTTGAAAGGACAAGTTCCGGCGATGTTTGGCCTGTGCAGTATCAAAATATTTGCTTCCTCATTCATACGGTGTTCCAGAATGGGATCTCTGTTAGCCAAATTCCCCCGTTTCGGTAGAGAGTTTATCGAACAGGGAGATATGTCAATTTCCGACTAATTTTTTACAAGTCTGTTCAGACCAACCGCTTTCTGTCACGATCTGAAGTGGTATACGTGTAGCATACATATGTAACGTTGTGGCTCACGAAGAGATCCTTCATGTCGAATACAAATGTGTTCTGTTAGGGACGAGTAACTTGTGCGGCCTCATTCCTCGTTGAAAGCTACGTATGAATTTCATATCTTGCTCATATAATGCCGTTTCTGGTTTTTCCTGGGAAACAGAGTTCTCTGCTTTCTCAAACGAATCGATCTACATATGTATGAGTGTACACGGGTAAGGAGTGTTAAGGTTAATTATGCGCAGGGTGGATTCTGTAACTCCGAGAGTTAACCGGCATTCGAAACAGATATTATAAATACGTTTGTTACTTGAATTGTAATATATTTGTGTAGTTTTAAACAATATAATGCCTAGTAAACTAACAAAAATGTAGTTTCGCTTGCGTATGAAAAAGATTGAAGTATTGGGTCATATTTGACCCGGAAATCCTCTGTACGAGAATTAACTATCTCCAAAGTTTGGAATGAATTCTTTCTTCTTTTTAATATAAACGTCGACGAATATTGTTTCGTCCTGAAGCACCGCAGTTCTTTTAGGAATATCACGGAACTGTGAGTTCCGTTTACGCTCGTTCGCCATAATGTACGGGACGGTGGTTATGGTGAAATTAATCACCAAGCCACGTTGAAATAAGATTTTGTAATATCGCGTTACATGGTTTACGAGTTCTCGTGTTCTACAATTTGTTGTGTATTCTCGTGTTTTACCGATGAGACTTTTGTAGTGCCTCTTGTTAGTCGCTGAGTAAGTGGCGGCTTTCACGCGTTTCGGTTGGTTCGGAGGTTTCTTCTGGGAATAGAATTTGTTATTACAAAATTGTCGATTGTGAAAATGGTACTTTTTATGGCTGCAAAAGACTTGACGCAAGTGGTGTCCAGAACTTGAGGTACGACGATTACAAAACAATTGTTCAGTTCCAGTTCGGGTCGCGTAATGTTCGATGCTTAATTGCCGAACCGGTACGCGAGTTTAATCACACCTTGATTTATTCAGTGTGAAATACTAAGAACTAGTTTTATTTGCAACAGAGTGATACTTGAGGTGATGTCGCCACGAGACTATCAAAATACTAATTTTCGTAAGACCAACTGCCAAGACTTCCAAAAAAGGACGCGCTTCTGCCTCGTTTCCTTAGTTTTATCCACTCGGCCAGTTGCTGATTGGCGGCCGATTTCTTCTGGGGGGTGTATAGGTGCTGACTCTTCATTCGAGGAGGTTGTTTCCAAGGGAAGGGGATTGTTGCTTAACATTAGAAAACCCTCATTTTTTGGTTTCTCCCAGGGGTTGCCGCGTGACTTTCCACCGCGCACGTGACCTCTCCACGGGGGTTACGGTACGCGCGAGAGGACCGGTACCTCGGTCTGGCGGCCAAGTGCAATTGAACAAGTTTATGACGATAATCCGAGGGTTCGTCGCGATTTCTTGCGAGGCAACAGCTCCCACAAAGTTAAATAAATTAATATTCATTTGCCAGCACAAATTTTAATATAAAAATAACAAAATGTCCAATAGAATCCTTGCGGGAATCTACGAAGTATCTTTTACACGTATCCTTGCAAGATTGTGTTCAAGTTTGTATCTAATGTTCAAGAATGTACCATATAAATGTCACGGAAAGTTCAAGTTGAAAATGTCCGGAATGTCCACGTTCGAAGTGTCACCGTAATATTCGGAAGTTCGGTAACAATAGTCGCGTGTATAAAAGTGTCCTGAGTATGTAACGAGTATCTTAATAATCACGTACAACAGAGTCCTGTCAGAGTATCACTCTTCTTATCTTTTTATACATGTCCGTCCGTCAAAAGGTGTCTTGAGAAACGTAGAAAAAAGGTGGTATGGTAGTCCTGCGTAATGGAAATTGTCTTAGTCCTGTCGGTCACGCCCCGTCATGTCATCGGTATGTCAAGTGTAAATGAGATAAAAGAGAAATCCCAAAAAATCCGTTAGGTCCTGGTAGTCTATTGTCGCGCATGTGTTCGCCAGTCCTTGGTCCGAAGAATAAGATATACGATATGTCAATTGCTATTGGGCAGGAGAGGCAAAACGCTCGGAAACCAATTAAGCGTTGGCCGTTTCTCCTGATCGTGAATTTAAATGCATGCTAAAAGAAAAATGAAATACTGGAATTCTCAAAAAATAGCAAATATGTCGATGGTATCGTAAACTTAGGAAAATCTGTTATCCTAACAAAACAATTAAGTATCCTACTCGTGGCTATTGACCGCGCGTTTGGTCCTTGAAATTGAGCAAACATGAAGTAGAAAGTGACTTAATTAGATTTTTACCGTACAGCCAGCAACCACCTTTCAAGTAGCAACGTTGTAATTAGATTTTAATGAAATAATTAATAATTTAATGTAAATAATACTGTACACTGGGAAACGAAGTTTGAACGTGGCAGAGCGGATACATAACCGGGCCAGATGTTTCCGTAATTGCGATCGTGTACGCGGAGCACATCGTGCCATGTCGGCGAACTTCATAAGCCCAGGCTTCGTTGCGATAGAAACACACGCTCTGTGTGTGCCGCAGTTGGTAAATCGATGTACACACACGCCACCCATCTTTGTCCATCGATCTCTTCCCTTACTCTCTAATACACCGATCCTCCTGTTTCTCTAACTTTTCCACCTTTGTTTCCCTTGCACTTCACTTTACCCCCACTCTATACCCTTCCTCTGTTATTCGTCATCCTTTCGAGCTGCTTGAAACATTTCTTTACAGTATTTTCCACCCTCGTGCCTCCTTTCACCTCAACATTCTTCCTTCACACACCATTGTCACCAAGTCTCTACCCTTTGTCACCTTTCTTCAACAACTCGTCTCAACTATAGTATTCTCCACCGTTTTCCCCGAAGTTTTCGTTTCTTCTTCTTCTCCTTCAACATCCTACATTTCTTAATCTCTCTTTCACTTCCTTCCCCTTCCTCCTCCCACCTCCCTCTCGATTTCATTCATCCTCTTCTCCCGCGTACAGCGTTGGCCAAAAGTATCAGACATCTTCGTTATTACAACTCGCTGCGAAAACTATTTCTTTGAAATTTTTCTATTGTTCATCGTCCTTTGTCGGTCAGCTCAAAGGGATTTTGAAACAGTTCGACAAGGTACACGGCGGCCGATGAAACAACCGAGCGATTCGTAGGCCTACATTTTGTGCTCCGTCCTCGAAGTGAATATTTCGAAAGTTAGAAAGATTTCCGTGAAGTATGCCGAGAAAGAGTGAACCGAGTGAGTGACCATCAACGCAAGTTAATTTTTTAAAAGGAAAACAGGGTAAAAGTGTGGAAAAAATTTGCCGTGACTGTCAAATATTGGCCCAACGAAATATTGCTAGAATTAATCGAGGAACCACCACCACCCCTTACACCTAGGAGGTCTACGGTTAATTATGGTTAACCAGGGTTAACAACTTTTGTTCTCGACGTCCTTTCACTTCCTAATCCCACCCTACAACCTCCTTCCGTTCTACTCCTTTACATTTCATCCTTCACGACTCCACCGCGTATCACTCTATATGACCCCCTTCCTGTCTCCATCTCTCTCCTCGTTTCTCGTCTGGTCTATTCCATCGATTTCGCCTCGCCACCAGTTTCATTCTCACTCCTCCACCCCGGTTGCACGCGTCTCCATACCCCTTCTAGCCCTTCCTCACGCTGTCCTCTCTGGCTCCGTGCGCCGACCGCCCCCACCGGGTGCACGAGAGCGCCGGCCCGAAAGCCTCGGTTGAGTCAAGCTCCGACACGGTTCAGGCGAGTTCAGTCGCGCCACTCGGCCGTGGTGTTCACGTGCCATCGCAACCTCGCAACACGTCCGTCGTTTCGTCGTTTCAACACACACACACATACTACCGAGAGAGGCAGAGAGAGAAAGAGAGAAGGAGAGGAGCAGGTGGATCGCACGCGTTCGATGTTCCCGCTCGTAGAAGACAGCCACGATCGCAAGGTAGATCCTTAGATCGTAAGACGGTTTGTTTTCGTCACCGGTCCTACCCCCGCCGCGTGCTCGTGCTTTAGTGAGATTACTGTGTTCGACGCGCTCGAATTTTTTATTCGACCGTCCGCGGAAAGAGTTTTGTGTTGCTGGATTATCGGTAGTGTACGTAACGAGGGAGGAATTTGTTTAACGGTTTTCCGTTGTGTTGCGTCCGCAGGGTGTTGAAAAATAAAGGGTACGAGGAAGTTGTAGTATCTACTGAGAGGAGTAAGAAACGCTTAACTGACACAGGTGTTAAAATCTAGCTGGTTTTATGTAAAACGTAACATTTTATTTTTGTTTCTTGCTTTCTTCGGATCACACGTACGTTTTTGAGTATTCCTTCGCCTGTCTCGTATGGTACGACGCGACCTGAGTTTGCTACGAGACGTCGTTATCTGCTTTCGAATTGTTTCTTCTGTTTACGTTCGGTGTGCCGCGAGGAAATTCTGGATATCGAGCGATTGTACGCGTAAAAGTAGGTTTTACATCGAAAGAATTGATTTTAGAATCGATGTTGATTAATCTATGTTAATATTCATTCGACTCGGTGAGAACTATAAGTCCTTGAAGTTTCGGATCCTTTCTTTCTTAACACCCTGTATGTACATGGTAAATAATAGTTTAGTTTTAGACGTTGTCTTTTTCTGGTTTGCTTTTATTATCGGCGAATTCTGAATTAAATTATACACAGTAATGTTTTATTTTTTTGCGATACTCTGAGAAAATTTTCTTCCATGATATTGCTATTTTTCTGTTATTTTGTTATTAATAACGTGCTACGTCTTGTTAGAATTGCTGTCTAGACGTTTCGTATATTTGCCGGTGTGCAATTCGTTTAATTAGAAATCTGTTATGCGTAAGTAACAGTATTATTTTAGTAAGAGTTCAAATACCAACTTCTTCCTTAATCCCTATTTAACACATTCACGATGGAAAATTCAATATTACCATCTTCGCTGAAAAATTCACGGAAATCACTTTAAGCTATAACACCTTAAGCATAAAATAATTTCAGTTCTTTTTCACCAGCAGGACAATCAAAAATTCTTTATCCCAGTTTAATTGAATTATCTGTGTTCGAGCACCGTGAAAGAGCGTAGATTGTGATCTTCATGGATTTGGAGGGAAATTGATTTTCGTCCCGGTGTGCACTTCACCTTCGTGGAATCAATTAAAAATCATTTATCTCGCTTCAAGTGTCACAGTATGGTTAATAATTAGCCCAGGTCAGCGTTTGACAGGTGGTGTGTGTTATGCACACCGAATTTTCCTATCGCTATTCGAATCGATCGGCGATATCATTTGTCAAACGATGCTCGATTTGCGACAATTTCGAAAACATCGATCACAGAAAACCGTGCGTCAAACGTTTGTTAATTCCCTTGTGAAATTTTCCGAGATATTTTATTGGTGTCGGAATTTCTCGGCTTTTCAAAATTCTTTCATTTGTGTATCTGTCTTTTCCGCTACAATTGTATTCCGAGAAGACGCGGATTTAAATATTCATAATTTAGAATTTCCTCTTGGCCCCGTTTCTGCACCGAGTGCCACGCCAGGTACGCGATGCCACGGTTCCCGCCATTTTGTACAACTTTAATTAATCCTCGAGAGCATACACGTAACTTGAATTAATATCGCGCGATTCGACGGTGCAAAGAGCAAATTTCACCAAAGGAAAAACCAGTGTCAGAGCGAACTTTTCTATCGCGAATGGACGTCGTACGTGTACTTCCGGCTTCGAGGGGTCCTCCTCTCGTCACCGGTTGATGGTTTCAACGAAAACTATAATTGAGAGCGTTTCAAAGGCTTTTGATCTCTCTTCAGCTTCTACCTTACTCCTCCAGATTGCTTCTCTTGTTTCATTATTGGTTTCGTTGCAGAGTGAAAAAGGGCACTGGAGAATTTAAACGCGGGTATTTCCAACAAATTAAAAAGCTTCACTACTTTAAGGGATCCGCGGTGCTTGTAAC
>NW_017100362.1:713055-722480 GCF_001263275.1 Habropoda laboriosa
GAACTTTCCCTGAAATTCACTTAGGAACGCGTGCTACTACAATTTTCTCTTGCACAGCGAATACTAAAAAGTTTCAAACGAAAATATGAACAGAATTCTTGAAAAAACGTTTCAGAAGATTCGCAATTATTCCTTAGAAATTTTCTCTGAAACAGTTTTGTAGTATCTTTGCTTCGAGATCGCAAACATTTTCCTTTCTTCCAAACAAAGATTTTGAACGAAATTCTTCTGCAAGGAGGAATCTCATTGTTTCGTTACCTGCAATTCCACAAGCACCGATGTTTACACTTTCTCCTAAACGTAGATTTCGTAGAATTTTAATTTTGCAAGTACACGTAACTGTACTACAACGAAAATACACCTTTGCGAGTTCGATACGAGCGTGTTCGACGAGGTATGAATTGGTGAAAGCTGCCTATCTGTCAAGAATCCACTCGTAACGTGGGGCGTGGTTCAGCCACGCGGACTCGACCAGATTAATTCGTCGGAGTGATAAGGGAAAAAGGCAGGGAAGTCGTGATTTCGTGCTACAGGGTGTTCCGCGATACGTGGTAGTTAATCTAACCCCATTCTGGAGTGAATTCATCACTCGGAGATAAGTAAAAAAATTCACGGAAGAATTTACTGCAAAGTACGTAAGAATTTTCACTCCAATCTACTCACAGACTGTAACATTAATGATAAGTACTTAACGCAACACTAATCGAACGAAGTATGGTTGATTAGAGTTTCAGATTGCTAAAGAGATTTCTAGGAAAAAATTTGTAGGAAAGAAAGGGAACAAGTTTCTAGGAAAATTGGTGAAAAACACCGTGTTGGTAAAATTAATAATGTGAAATTGAAGGATCGTTTGTTATACATGATATTGTAGAAAAAAGTTTCTTAGAACAGTATATATTTTCATTACTGTGAAATTTAATATTCATTATCACCCTTTTGACAAACTCAATAAACATACTAAAAAAAAAAAAAGAACGCCAATAAGCTTCTACTCTCACACACTTGTTAACCGTGGAATTCAGTAGTCATTATCTCCATCATGGTAAACTCAATAATTATACCAAAAAAAAAAGAAGAAGAAAATGTCAATCAGTTTCTACTGTCACACATTTGTTAACCCCACATTTCCATTATTTACTGTGCAATTCAACAAGCTCCTATTGTCGCACATTTGTTAATCCCATACTTGCATTGTTTACTATGGAATTAAATACTCATTACCTCCCTTTTGGCAAACTCAATAAACACACTAAAAACCGGAAGCCACTGTGCTTCTATCGTCGCACATCTGTCAACCCCATATTTCCATTGTTTACCGTGAAATTGAATACTCATTATCTCCCTTTCGGTAAATCCAACAAACACACGCTGGAGGAGAAAAAAGAAAAAAGGGGGAAAACGTCGGGCACATATGCGAAAAAGAGTCGAAGTGGCAATCGAACAGTCTAGGACAGGGAACCGCGGCTAAAAAGCGATATCGTAATTAATCACGTCGCTTCGAGTCGGCTCGAGACTTGGACGAGGGGACGGGGATGAAGAGGAGCGCCGCCTCTGGGGGATGATCGGTGGGAAAGAGCAATTTCTAGCGTGCTCACCACTCCAGCCGTTTTCATTTCGTTTTCCCCGTGTGTGCCTCTGCGCGTGTTGTCGTTTCGCGTTTTCGTTGCGCAAGTTGGTTAGGCTCGATTCTGGTTCGCTGCGAGCACGAAGATAGAAGAGGGAACAATTTCAATTTCGGCCGGAAGTTTGCGACGGTGCTGCAAACGTCGAGCTCTGTTCGACGAGGCTTAAGCTTTCTTCTAAACGGTCAATCGAAAGCTTTTACACGATTCCTGCGGCTCCTTCGCGATTATCAGTTGGCTTTCTGTCTCGTGGCACACGGGTCCGGATTGACGAGTGGGTTTTGTTTTCTCTGTTTTTCACGGACAGCGGTTTTGAATCAAATTTATAGGAACTTGTGTCTACTGCTTCTCCTTTTGTTCCGCGTGACGTGTACCGCAGGTATACTGTATAAATTGTGAATGCATAAACGATTTTGCGCGGATGTTATTTGGGTAATTTTGGAGGAAATTTGAGTGGGAAGTTTATTGTTTACAACGAGATGAAAAAAGATGAATTATAATGCACGATTGTGACTGAGAGTTTGATAGCTTTTGATGAAGTATTTCGCGAGGACGAAATTTAGTAAGATATTGGAAAGATTGCGTTGCCTTGATTGTATACTTCAAGGTAGAAATAGAGGGTCTTAATTAGGTAGAACATAATACTTCTAGTCTAACTGTCTTTGTATTAAGAGATACATAAATCTGTGAATTTTCGAGTTCGAATCATTTCACTTTCCTGCACAGAAATACAGTACAGTTCTGTTTCAAAATCTACCTTCAAACTCGATCCAAACATGGACCGGAAAAGGGAAAAGCTAAAAGTGAAATGTGACAAAAGGAACCGGGTCAAAATCACACTCGTACTGTAATGTAAATTAACCTCTTCGCTGACATGTACATTTGCATTGTAGTATGAAAAAAAGTATGAAAATACAGCGAATTGCTATCCATTCAAAACGAATGATATACAGCTACACGGAAAATTAGACTATCTTCTCCCAACTTTAAACAAAATCTTCCCCGAAGGGGTTAAACGGACTGCGATCGCAAGGAAAGCACAAAAGAGATGTTAACAGACGCGTGTAACGGTGCACGGTGAACACGTTGACATTTCCATCCGCTGCTGCATGGGAAAATGCATAACTACATAAAAATTCAAAGGATTAAAAGATATTCGACGTAGAACGAAGACGTATTGACGGCATTCGTTCCCATTTAGCGGAACGATCTCGCGAATGCCGCGGTTAATGCCTCGAAGTTGCGCGATCGCGAGATCTCCCCGATTCGTCGCGGCCAGCGACCTGGAAACTCGCGCGTCGGAATTTCCATGGATCGTGAAATATACGGAATATTTCCGTGGCATAATCTGTTTTCTCCGGGCTTAATTCCGCCCTCCCGGGGATTCGTGGTTATATTTTTCCGGGAGGAGGGCTTCCGGATGCATTAAGCGCGGCTCGTCCGATGAATTACGACGTGAGCGGATAGGCTCGTGCTCGGGGAACGCGTAATAAAAGGGAATACCTCGTCGTGCGAGCGATTTAACCTGCTTCAGGTCTAACCCGGTCTGACTTGGACTTAACCTAAATTCGACGACGATGGTTAAATCGACGATAATTTTAAAATGGTTCGAATTGTACCGTCCGGAATATCGTATTTGCGATATCTTCTCCTTCCCTTGGACGGCGACTTGCCTTACCTTACGAAGGAAGGCCTGTCTATTTGATGGGATGACGTGTGGGTAGAATGACACTACTCTTTTTTATAAAATTAACAAATAAATTATAATTTTGTTTCGCAATGATATTAGTCGCGAGCTACGTGTATAATTGAATGATTACTGATCTGATTTGGAGTGATGCCGGGTGTTTTATAGAAGAGTTGGAGAGGGTGTGTTTTTCCTGTTACGCGTGATTGGCGGAATATTAGAAAATTTGGGAGTTGCAGGAAATGGATCTGAGGAAAGGAGCGACGCGTTGGCGAGTGTCGTGGGCAATAAGGTCGTAAAGCCGGTAGATCTGGTGAACATACCTTTTCAAGGTTTAATGTGAAAGACAATGAGACTGTGATGGGGGTGCTGCGACATCGGTTGGCCTTATTGCTGCTACGTGTCTAATTGTAAGGTTTGGGGATTTCAGAGGTATCGTGTAGCGAGCGGAAAAAAAACCGACGATAAATCGACTGAATATTTCTGATTTCGATACCGAACACGAATTATTCCTTGGATTTACGACGTTCTTGCGATATTTCGTTATTTTCCTTCGTGCAGCTCAATTCCATCGACTGTTCACCCTTTGAGCACGGAGGGCTATGTGACGTGTCGAAGTAATTAGGTTACTTCAATTTCTTTTTAACAATTTCGAAAACCGAACCAATTTCCTTCCCAGCAAGCGACGGTTACCATTTACAGAAGGGGGGAGAAATTTAAGCGGCAATATTCGCGGGAATTTTCAAGCGTTTGCGTCAAACGCATGTTTCCTTTTCCTGCATATCAACTGGAAAACTGATATTGACGCGGACTGTTTGAATCGTAGAACAGCCGCGTGGAAGTTATCACGAGGCGTAATCAAATTGAATCGAAATTTCACTCTTTCTCCTTCTTTATTCAACAATCGCGTAACCTTTATTCAACCATTTTGTAGATTAAACGAACTACGTTGTAGATTAAAATTTAAAAACTATGACGGCCTTAGATTCTTATTGTGAAAATTTATATTTAAATTGACGATCTATGTTAAGATAAACGTTAAGACTTTCTATCAATAATTAACATTATGACATACTTATTACATATGTAAAATAATAATAATTCGAGTCAACATGTAGGATATTTAAGATAATGCCAGGAATAATAAATTTAATTTTCGAATAAATAATGTTAAAATTATTTTGAAAGAGGATTTAAAGCTAAATTCATCAAACTTATTTGAATCGAAATTAGTTTCATTAGGTCTACAAATTGCCCATCAATTTCGTTATAAATGGATTTAAATCTAACTCTAGAATTTTATAGGGGAATAAATTAAATAAATTAATAGTTAAAGAATGAATATAAAATTCATTAATTCAGATGTCTGTGAAATTTGTCGAGATTGAAGGGGAATACATCGAAAATGAAAAATAATACTGCACTTTTTTCAACCATACTTCTTCATTCCGCGAATTTCTTTATCTTCCCTCGTATTTAAAATTTTTCTGACATTGTTACGCCAATTTTCAAGCTTTTCCGAGGATTTAACGGCAGCTTACATATTTCTCCATCATTTTGGAAATAGTGTCTTTAGCTTGACAAGATCTGTACGGTAACGGTTGCACAGTAGGGTGTCGAGGAAATTAAAATTGACGGTCGAACGTAGATCAAATGGGAATTAATACACTCGTGTTCCGTGGTAACGGATGGTGCACGCTTGCGACACGATTCTGTCAGTGGAAATGAAGCTTAATAGTCACGGTGCATTCCTGTCCTCGTGTTTACGTCACGTCGATCTCACGTGTTTGACTCCGTGCGACACTCGGGAAAGCTAGCAAGTAGTATTTGGACAGCGATCGATCCTTCGGAATTTTGGACAGAAACTTTGGATCCCTCGCTTAGACAGTTTCTCATCTCTAAAAGCGTTCACTTCCTAAAGGCGGAAAATTGAAAATATCTCGATACTTCTACGATCTGGAGAAATTCCAACGAATTCCTAGCAATATAAGAAGCACCCATATTTCGAGTATGAGAAAAGTACAAAAATTCAAAATAGAGAAAAATTAAAAGGGTTCTATTGAAAAAATGAAATACCGAGCATACTACCATTCGCCTATATTTTGAACTCAAAGATTTCACGTTCGAAATCACTCTACCTCGAGAAGAAAAATTAATCGAGATATTACCACTGGCGTTTCAACTACTGGGAGAGTATCGAATGAAAGAAACACGTGACATAAGCTTCAATGAAATATCGCGGATAAACCATAATTAAGACGCTCCTGTATTATTAGAAATATTATACCGCAGGAGAAAAAGCTAGAAGAAGCGTTAAAGTAGATTAAAAGATAAAACAAAAATAGTAAAGTTTTATTAACCATACTTTGACGCGTTTACAAATTGAAATTCTCTATAACGGACGAGTTACAGTCAATACCGGAGGATTTACCGCACCTGATTCGAATCGGCTTAAATCAATCCAAGAGATTGAAATGGTCAAAACGGGGTGTTAAAATTTCACATTAAAATTCGCGGTGACAAACGATATTCAACGACGACAGATTTTGCAAAAGTTTCCCACCGGTAGTAATAACGATACACGAGTCAATTCGAAAATTGCGGGAGGAAACGTCGGGGGCAAATGATAATTGAGACGAAACGAAGTCGTCGAAGTTGGCTCGACAGTGAGCGGAGGAGGAGGGTTGAGTCGGTTCGGTTCTTGAAAATTTCATCGGGCTCGTAGTCACGTAAGTCGTCCCGGAATTTAATTATCAGAGAACCGAGAGAGCGAGCCGGAGGGAAGTTACATCCGAAAGTTTTCTGTTCGACGTCGCCAACCACTGGCCTAGTTCAATACACGTGTCAAAGTAAATGCGGCCCTTTCGACTGCTTGTCTAATTAAGCGGGCTTTTTAGCCAACGTTTGATTAAGTAGCAAATTGCTGGCCGTGTGTGAAAGGAAATTAGGAAATTTAAAAGCACGGCTTTCGGTGGAAAACTGGCGAGCCTTTTTTTCGAAATTTTCAAACGCTTTTGTAGATTGAACGCAACCCGGTTTTCGGTTATCGCGCTTTAGCCTCTGCTTTAATCGTACAAAGATAAAATTGGAAAAATTAGGTAGAAGCTTCTATCAACGATTCAATTTTTCTTTGATAAATTACGTTTCTCGTCGTTTATCAGAGCCAAGAATTTAATCATTTATCCAGCTTAACCTTTTCGTGACCAGCGCAGGGCATTATGACCTACTTGAGTGCTTGAATAAATATTCATTTCAATTTGGTGTCCATTACAGACAGTTTGATTGGAAAATAAATAAGAAATTCCTTGAAAAAAGGAATTCAGTCACGAAAGGGTTAAGCTTCAATACGATATTGTATCGATATACTGAATAGTGTCGAGGTTCTCTCCGACTATTTCCGATCAAGACCGTGCAACGGAACAAATGAAAATCGAAATTGTTGAAATTCCGAAGCCTCGATTAACCCTTTAACGCTGTTTCTATTTGCAAATTTAACATTCAAAAATGCCAAATTTCTCTTGTGCAATAAACTCGTATTCTGTGCTTGGAGCATTGCGTAGGCCGCTATAGAATTCAAATTTTACGTTCAAAATTCGAGGTAGTAAATATATTTAGTCTAATATCTCGAAAAGTATTAGAGATAGAGGAGTAAGGTGAAATTTCACGAATTTTCTACTTTTCAACAACAAATTCGAAGCACGAAAAATAATAAAAAAACGAATATGTTTGTTACCTTCATCTTTCAGGGCGATTTTCACCCCTTCAACGTAGACGATTGCTGACAAAAAACAAATACGCCAAATATTTCTTCTATTAGGTCATTCCATAAGTAATGTCGCTTTAGATGCCCAATGTCAATACAAAAACGACAGTATTCAGGCTCACTGTTGTTTGCGAGGTCCATTTGCCATTTTTCGGGCAACCTTTTAATCCCATTTTCAACAAATTTCTCTTCTTTTCGATTAAAAAAGTGATCGAACGTTCTGCTGTTTAAAAAATTTTCTAGCCAACCAAATAGATGATAATCCAACGATCAAGAGACTTGTCTAATTTCTTTTACTTTTGTTTTTCAAATCTAATCATTCAGCAACACGGTACGGACCAATGGAAAAGCACTTTCACGTTCTACATCTTCAGACACGCTACACAAATTTACCAAATGTGCTTCCACAGATTGCAAATGAAACGCGGGGAGAATGAATAAAACGGACAAATTTTAGAAAGATAAGAAGCGACGTTACCCATAGAATAACCCAACAGAGTACTATCATACACCAAAGTTTCGTCAATATCGATTGTTCGTGATTTGCAAACTTCGCGACGCGATGCGTAATTCGACCGGTGCGCAAAGAATTCACGAACTGCTCTCGCGGCAAACTAATGGCACGAGTGCTGTTTAAATTTGTAGATGAGATTTGTGGTGGGTGAAAAAGAGATATATGTTTTACACGATAGACAAATACTGGCTGATTGGTGGTGACTGTTACTTTTTATTTTTCGCGATGTCTCAAAGTTGGTGATAGAATCTCTGATAGAATCTGTCTGTTTCTGTGTGTGTTTGTGTTTTTATAAGTTCGGTGTGTACAGTGATTGGTGGGGTGAAATGTGTGAAAAGTGGTGGGAGTATCGGTTGATTGGTGTTTGGGACGTGTGGTAGGGTTTGTCTGGTGGAGTCCAAGTGGGGAAATTGTTGCTAAAATTGTTATATTAGGGGATGGGAAAATCCTGAGGTCGGAAGGTGGTTTATGAGTGTAGTGCATGTGGTGTCCAGATGTAGGGTATTCGACTTTCTAAGGTAATAAAACAATTTGCTGATGGCGAGGAGAGAGACCAATTTACGGAAAATATATTATTTGTGAATATGGTAGGGCTCCATTGTTCGAGTCCTCGGTACGGTCGAACATCGATGATTGTCACTTCGCGGATCTTCCCTCGTCAGACATTCTTCGTTTATTCTCCAAAAATCCCGCATACCCTTAAATCTTCAAATCACCAGAATTCTATTACGTCCAAGAAGCAAACACGCAAAACAAAAGTCACATATCCCCCGATAAAAAAGAAAAAAAAACATGTACCGGAGCAAGGATAAACACACAGGCTGCGCCAGATAAATAATACACCTATTCCAGGCGAACGGAGACGGTAAACGGGTGCAAGAAGATGGTAGCACAGGGATAAGAAAGACAGGGGGGAGGCTCATAAACCAGCAGGGGGGTCCTTTTAAGGGAATTGGACTCGATCTCCCGGAGGGTTCGAAGCCTGCAACGGTTCGCCCGATGCGTAGGGTGATTCGTGGGTGGCTAGGCGGAATTTTAATTAATGCATCTACACGGACGATATCTTAAAGCCCGTCTTCGCTCTTCCCGGAATATTAAAGAAGCGGTCTATAGCTTTCTCCACCCTTCTCGCGATCCTTTAGGCATTTTCTTTCCAGCGTTCATTTACTTTTCCACTTAAAATCCTCGCCGTGGCTGAATACTCAGCTTCGCTGTTAGTCATCTGTCTCGTTTGTCTGGAGGATTCTCGTGGATGTTAGATTTTGTAAAAAGGCCGGTTCGGGTGGATCGTGTTCTTTGGAAGTGAAATGTGTGGGAATAAATTTGAATCGTTTCGTTTGGAATAAGAAATAGTAGAATGTCACGCTGTTAGCGTGGTTTATATATTTTTGTAGAGTGTAATTTGTTGTTATATTGATTAGGGTTTTTTATATTGTTAGGTTGGTAGATTTAGAATTTTAATAATTATCCGAAAACGTGCTGGTTTTCGATATGAACGAGAAATTTTGGAAATGTAAGCTGCACAGGATTACTTGGTGCATTCAATTATCGCGCTAAAGAGAGACGTTAAATGTGACGTGGAAATATTTGAAATTTAATAAATGCTTAACACCGTAGGATTACTCTGTGCTTTAAATTGGCAAATTAAAGGAATACATTAATTCGATAGTATTTTAAATATTGCAATATAAACAGACAAAATTACACGGCCAAAAGTTTCGAATCACCTGCTAATTTACGGTAAAATTGAATCCGCGGCTAATTTATTATAGATTCGAAATTGATGTTGCGGAGATCGATAGTATTTTACCTTATTTCGATTGATTTGAACGAGGAAAA
>NW_017100362.1:722737-734222 GCF_001263275.1 Habropoda laboriosa
GTGGTTCCAAACATTTGGCCGGTAGTGTAAATTGAAAAAAAAATGTAACACAAATTAATGAAAATATTTTGATATAAATTAAAATACTAAATATAAAGTATGTGAATTTATTCCACGTTCACAAATTTGTCATAATAAAACACGTCAATTTTGTCAATCTTGTCAATTTCAGACAACAAGCAATTACACCCTAAAACAAACTTCGTCGCTTTTATTCTTCCCTTAACGAAACAGAAGTTCGACAATCAATTACGACCGCTTTGCGACAATTTCGTTTCCCTGTTGCAATATCGAAAAGAACCCTCGAAGGAAACAAATTTCCGAATAATCCACCGATCCCGATATAGTCACGTTTAATTAATATCGCTCAATTCAACAAGCCACGCAGTCGGTACGTTAATTGCTCGACGCCGAGCGTCCCAGTTATTAAGGGAGAAAGAAAGACGAGAAGGGTAGGGCAGGGAATAAAGAAGACAGGAAGCTCTTATTTATTTATCTTTTCGGTAGCGCAAAGTAGGTCGTGGAAGTGGCTCGGCGGTAGCTACTAATTACCCCACGCTTCATGCATTCACCGAGACTGTGGAGAAAGAGCGGGATGCGAGGGAGAATAACAGGCGAGGGAACGACTCCGGAATAAATCCCCGGGAATAAAGCGCGAAAGAAGATGCTCCGTGGAAATTCGCGGGACAGGTGGCTGATTAAACGAAACGATCCGTTCGATCCTTCTCTTAATACACTGCGCCCCTTTACAATCGTGGCGCAACAAAGGAAACGTAACGATTCTTCGCGGAAAAATACAATTTTTCCATACGAAGCTTCGTTCTCGAGAAAAACGATTTAATATCTTACAAGTAGCGATTCTTCGGGAAAAACTCAGCGGATAATGTAGAACAAAGTTTTTGCATGCGAAGCTTCGTTTTCGAGAGAAACGATTTAATATTCTGGAGGAGAAGCTTCTCATTGTGTTTAGCCATTTCGCGTGATCCACCGACCGGTTTTCGCGTTCCATTAAACTTTTCAGACCAAAGTCACCCCTTCTGGTAACTTCTGAACGACGGCACACGCTCAATTTGTCGCTTGATCGACGATTATTCATGATTAGCTGTAGACGAAGTAAGCTGGTGATCGTTTTCCACCGCCCTGCGATCCTTCGAATGTTCGTAAGGGTCCGCGTGACATTAGGGAAGTGGATTTGAGTGTGAAAATTCTGTTGCAAGGGTGGATCGCTCTTGCAAAAATATCTTCGATGAAGTTTTGTGAATTTTGGAAAAATTGAGCAACTCCGGTGAGATGAAGAAGAAACTACGCGTAAAGTTCGAAGTGCGTTGAGTAAAATGAAAGGAAACTTCGTGTCTGTGTGATTAAACGCTTTTCTGGAGACAGAAATGCCGAGGAATACATTCTTCTTCTTTTTTTCTCTGGAAACATCTAGAATCGACTGTTCAATTTTTGCTCACCCCGTATACATTTCCGTCTGATTAACATTTTATGGAGGGCAGTCTTATGTACAGCGATTAGGTAATTGGTCTCTGCAAGAATGCTCACAATTCGTTTCTCAATGTCCAAGTTTTTCTCACTGCTGTTGCTGAGAAACTTTTGTTATTTGCGTTACTTTTAGTACTTCAATAATATCCACCGCTCCGGAGTCATTTAATATGCCTCGCGAAATTGGACTATATTTCACGTTGCTCAAACTTTATCGCCTTGATCCAGTTTATCATCAGATAAAACACGGCAGCTCTTAATGCCGCGCGACAAACTCTGCGCGGACTTTTTCACGGCCCTCGCGAACAAACGAAAAGGAGATCGGCTACAAATAGAAGGAAGTGTGGCGAAAAAAGAAAGTGGAAAAAAATAAAAATAACACAAGGTGATTTAATAAAGTGCAACAACGTGGCAGCAGCTTTCGCGAACTTTTTAATAGCCGCTTGTTTATAAACAGTCTTGCCACGCGAACAACTCCCGATAATTTCATACCGGCGAAATTGTCTTCCAATTATGATAAAAACTTCCTGTGAAAAGTTCACACAAAGTGTATCGATTCTCTCGTCGATCGAACACGTTCCCCGTTTTCCCTTTACAAAAGGAACATATTCAAGGGAGTACACGTTCCTTTGTCCAAAATGTGCATTCGCGTTGGCTTGCAGTAAAAGACACACGGTTGTTTCTATTATCTCCCGTCAGGCTACTTATACGACGGTGAACTCGCTGGAACGAGAAAGTAGTCTCTTCGAGATATCGAGGGAAAGGAAAAAAAAACGTGGAGAGAAGGAAGATTGCCGTGAGAAACGGAAGGGTGCGCTTGAAATTTGAGAATCGAGACCAGCCAGCGCTGAAAGGTCGCACAGAATCCGTATTCCTCACGCTACTCGTACTCTGGTCTGTGACTGTAGAGGGTGAAATTAAAATTTTTCACGTTTGAGTTGTCAGAGAGAGAGAGAGAGAGAGAGAGAGAGAGAGAGAGAGAGAGAGAGAGAGAGAGAGAGAGGGGAGAGAAAGAGAGAGAGAGAGAGAGAGAGAGCAAAATCATGACGACAACTCAAATTATAGCGAAAGCTCAGAATGATGGCGGCAGATTTGAAGTTTCATTTTGCAGACTCGAAATGAGAAGCTTTTCTTTTACGAGGCACCTTAGAATCTTCAGCATCAAAAACCTCTGCTTTGGTACAGTGACAACAGATACATCTTAAGTGAATACTAAGGTAACGTGGAAGCAATGACTCCGAGATATTCAAGATAAAAAGAATTCCGCTCTCGCAAGACCTTAGAAGCTCACTTTTCACGAGGAGATCGCAGGGTCCACGGTTCCACTTTAGAGAAGTCAAGGCTAAGAAAAAAAACCCCGTTTCATTACTGTATTCAATAGCTTCAATTTTCAAATGTTTGCATTCCAAAGTACTTCAACTCCAGTAGTAACCCAAGACAAGCTTCCCTCGATTGGCATTCCGTCAAATTCACCTAACAAAGGACACCGCACCTCGAAAGAGACTCGCAGAATTCGTGTCACCCCTCAATCTTCCATCCGACTCCTTAAATTTCTTCTCCAACGTCACAGAGGGTACGAAAAACGCGCGGTACAGGTGCAAAGATAACACAGGACGACACGTGGGAAATCATGACTATTGTCCGTGCACAATAAAGACAACATGTCGTATAAGCGGAGGAGGAGTGGGTGTCCAGGGTTGGCGAAGTGTGTCAGATATAGGGAAGAGGGGTGGTAACCGTGTGCACAAAAGGGGCGAGCAGTTGCTCGTCGTGGTTAGGCGACGAAACGGCACGATTTTCCATGCCATTAAATATCGAAGCTGCGAATAAAAAGAGCGAGAAAGAGAGAGAGAAGTTTTACGAAAGGAGAAACATTTACTTTCTTCGTCACATGTACGTATGCACATTGATGATTGTCAGCCACGAAGAATCCTGATGACATCGCGGTGTTCCCGCGAGGTTTTATCGAGCAGAAGTTCGTTAATAGGATGAGTTCGTTTGTTCTTCGTCTTTTCAACGACTGGTAATGCGCACGTCAATTTCCTTCGGCTTTTTATTCTTTCCTCCTTTCAAATGGGTTCTCGCCTGCCATGTTGGGACACGATTAAGAGAATGTGCACTCGTGGCCTTTAGCCGATGAAATTTTCCTCCTTTTGTCGATGATGATTGGATAAATGATTCTGAGTAATTCTTAATATGTGCAAAAGGTGAAGGTACTTGTTGGTTGGAGAAGTGACGGTATTACTATAAAGTTCGATGGAAGACGGTGGATCACTTCTTTGTAGACCTAATGATAATATTTTTAGAATTTTGAAGACGGAAATTGTTGTCCTGTAATTGACGAAAATAAGTTATTCTATAATTTCGATTTATTTTGTCACCCAGACCTCGATTGTAATACAATTTTTCACGCGCTCTATATAACAGAAATTACGTTGTACTTTAATGTACCGGGTGGCGCACATAAAACCTCTCCCAAATGCAAAATACAGTTCTATAATTTCATTTAAAAATAATGCACTCTCCATTCAAGTTCCATTTCATATGGTAAATCAATTTTCTAAATTGCGTTGTATTTTAATGTACCGGGTGGCGCGCATAAAACCTCTCCCAAATGCAAAATACAGTTCTATAGTTTCATTTAAAAATAATGCACTCTCCATTCAAGTTTCATTTCATATGGTAAATCAATTTCTTAAATTGCGTTGTATTTCAATGTACCGGGTGATGTATACAAAAACCTGCCCGAAGTGCAAACTTCATAGATTGATTTAAAAATATTACACTGTCCATTTAAGTTATATCTGATACAATAAACGAATGGCACTTTTAACTTAAAAATATTCAATTCTAATAATTTCCACGTTCATCAATGTTCTCATCTCTGCACGAGATACTCGTACAGCTTCAAAACCGTGTATTTCGTTTTGGGGAATTCTTTCAAGTCTCGTAAACCAGTGTCCTCGCTGAGGTCCCTAAATCCTTGATATGTTAATAACTCCAAGGTTTCTCGTGTACAGTTGCTGGTGGCTCAAATTTCTAGCGTCTCTCGAAAGATCTCGCACCCATTAAGAGATTTACCCTTCTCACCCTATGCATATTTATACTTCATGTACACACGTGCACGAGAAACTGCGTTTGAAATAATCCAGTTTTCCCGCCAAAAAAGAAAAAACGACGTTAAAGCATACAAAACAGAGAACGAAGGAAAATGGTAGAATGACAAACGAAAAGAGGAAGTGGCTGTCGCGAGAGTTGACAGGAAGGAAATTAACGCCAGGACAAGCGGGGATATGTTTCAGAGTTGTTTCGAACGAAGCCTCGTCACAGCTAATAACGTACCCGGGAGAGTTTCGTTATTTCGCTGGGCCGAAAACTCGCCAGCCACGAAGTTCACGAGCTCATTAAAAGTGCACCAGCTTCTTGAGGAAGCCCCGACCAACGAGTTTCTCGAATAAATCATCGAAGGGAACAGAAGACGTTCAAGAATTACAGAACTGTTGTACAGAATGATAATCGAGTCTTCACGTTGCAATCGCCATTAAATCGTTCTTGTAAACGACTTATGTTAACCAGTTAGTAATTTACTGCTGCGTAACCTGAGTATATTAGCTGACAGAAGTTTTATTAATAGCGTAACTTGCATCGAAGTGTGTCTGTTTCAACTTAGCTCGGGTTAAATTAGGGGTATTTTTTGTTTTTAAGATTTACGTGAAACTTTGTCGAATAGCACGGTGTCCATGGTATTACGAGACCTCAAAAAACATAGCCAGATTAACGTGGCTTATTGTGCTGACCTTTACATCCGGAATTTTTACCTTCTACTTGTTTTATTACTCTGCTATGCTTTTACCCGGTACATGTACCACCAAGGCTTCTTTATCCCTGTCTAAGCACAGTAACTAAGCGGATTAGGCAGTCTCAAGTGCATAAAACACATTTGAAGTAGCATATAATTATAACAGCTTTTTATAACAATTATTACTTCCTTTTCACGCAAAAGTGTGCACACAATTTTTAGGACAACTTAGTCTTCTCAAATTTTAATGCAAAAAATTTAAACATCTGGGTATATGGAGAGTCTGTATATGTATATATTTTATTTATTTTTTTTTTATAAATGTGATTGCAATAATACCAAAAGAAATGTGTCTCTCAGGACACTGGAGATCAGCTGAAGAAGACAATATATATTTATTAGTATTGTAGTGTTAGATATAAAAATGTGGTTTATTATAATATATTAGAATTAAAGTTAAGGTAACAGGACTATACTCTCGCTGGCCCTCGACTTCCCCTCCGCCGCACCCTCATAAAACCATCAGCGACGCATCGGCCGATAGGCCTGGTTTGTGTCCATCGTCGCTTTCCCTCTTACTGCCTTCTTCCTGTTCTTAAAACTACCCGCCAAGTTGTAATTATTATTCTTAAAAAGTTAGTCTTTTCAGAAAAAACATAGGGTTTCGTTCAAGAAAATAACGATGACCTTGAGAAAAAACCGTTTCTACGATAACAGGATCCCCCTGAAATAGTGCAACTTTGTCCTGAGAAGTGTTTTCATATAACACCAAATAAGGCAGATATTTAGGTGATCCCATTTAACCGAGCCACCCTGTATTACCGAAAAGTTAAAACAGTTGTACAGAAAATATTGGGAAATCTATCTCTGAAAGGGTTAACAACTTCCATTGCCTCAGTTTTTCTTTTCTCTAGTACATAAACTCTCGGATGAGTTCCATTTAGATTGGATCTGGCTGATTGCGAATTTCGCGGTTCTTCCGTTACCCCAATGCTTCGCGACCATTTCTCACAGTGCCATTCACACACACTTCCGGCGGCCAATCACTCTCGTTGCACACAAAATCCACCGCACGCCATTTTTATCGGAGTAATTTCATACGAACGGTAACCAATATCCTCCCGACATAAAACAGCTTCTGCAGCCGTCGACTAATAACGTGGAACAGCAACAAAGCCTCAAAAGGCCTGCCGCGATTGACGTCAATAAAGCGACAATAAAATTCGACCATTTCCTTCATCCTAGATTTCTCTCTTTTTTTCCCCCCCCGGACGAGTTCACTCTGTACTTATTGGAGGACGTTTCTCGACAGGGGGAAACAAAATAATATCGCGTTACAACGATAAAACAAATTGCCCCACGACAACCAAGAAAGAAAGAAAGAAAGAAAAATGAAATGGTAATTCATTTATCCACGACTAAAATGCAATTGTTCGTCGAGTAAAGGGCGTTATTGTTTCCAAACGACGATTCTTCACAAGACGTCCAAGAAAGCATCGTGTCTCAGACCTCACATCCGGTAGCCCGGTGATCACGTTGTCATACTTTTCCTTCCTCGACAAAATTTATTACGTAAACGTCGTCAGTTGGAAAGTTTCCTCAAAGGCGTCTCAATTGTCTCCTTCGACTGCGTTTCGTTTAAATTAACTTTGTTTCCTTTTTTTTTTTCTCCCCCGCTGGAGCACTCTGTTTTTAATTGGTCCTGTTTCCCAGCCTCCACCCCCTCCCCTCCCTCTAGCGCCACTCTTCAATTATTTCCCGTCCCCGGGTGAAAAGAAGAATTTCGTAACAATTTTATCTAGCAATTTGTTCGCGTCGATATTTGCGTTCCGGCTCGTTCGAACGGCACTCCAACCAGGCGATTCATAAATCCACGATGAAATTTATACGCAAACTTCCGCTCTGTAAGCCCGTGAAAGGCTTTTTAATTATCCGCCCACCACGGTCGTGTTATATTTTAATAAAATCGCGCGGCTCTTTCTTCCTTTTTCCCGAGTTTTCTTCTTTCTTCGTTCGCCTCCCGCCCCCTCTATTCTCTCTTTCTTTCGCGCCAGCTTTTCACCCCGTCCGGCTCGCGTTCCCGTTTTTATTCAGAGCGAAAGAAACGTGAAAGTTTTATTGGCGTCGTCGTCGCGTGCTTCCGGCCGCTCGTTCCGATACGTCCGTTTTATTCGCGTCCACGTAGCTTTTATTCTTCGACGTGGCTGTTATTACGGGTCTCCGTTATTAGGGAAATTATCCAACTTTTTGTGTGTGTCCTTAGAAAAAAAAGAAAAAAGGAGATAATTGGAAACGAACGAGTAACAAATGTGTAGAGAGAAAGACGTTTATTCGAGAGTATCTAGATTTCTGTTGCGAAATATCCGCTTTTATTTCACGTATCTGCAAACGAGTCTAGACGAAAGGGTAAACTGACAAATGTTCACGTTTCTTGATTAAACTCCGCATTTTGTTCTTGCGACAGAAAATTTCGTTCATTCCATAAAACTGGCTTTAAATGACACGAAATTTAGCCTTTGTGCACGTGCCATGTCGAGTCGCAGGTTATATATATATACAACGCATAAGTGGGCTATTATTTAAACTAAAGGAATCCTAAAAATTCCTCGGAACAAAATTACAAAGTTGCCTAAAAATTTCAATTCTCTCAAATGTACGTAACATATGTATAATATTTACATTATACAGTTCAACTTGAAGGGGAGATTTAAAATTCGCCAAATTTGAATCCATACAATGATAATAAAAACTTTTTCATTGCACAAGCAAAATAATACAAATTTTTACAGTTGTAAAATATACATATATTACACACTATTGAAGAGTTGCATAACTGTTGCTCAAGAGAAACTCAAATTGATATTTGCAGAAAATTATCCAGCTGAATTTTCCAAAATTCTAAAATCAATTTCTCTCAGTAACATATTAAAACAGCAATTGATCATTATACAAATATTTTTTGTACTTGTTATTTGCAGAAAATCATCGAACTGAATTTTCCAAAATCAATTTTCCAGGGTACCATATTCAAATACCAATTGACCACTATATAAATGCAAAAAAGCAGTATTCTTTGCACTTGATATCTACAGAAAATGATCTGAATTTTCCAAATTTTCCACGGTAGCATATTCAAATACCAATTGACCACTATACAAATGCAACAAAACAGTATACTTTGCACTTGATATCTACAGAAAATGATCTGAATTTTCCAAATTTTTCACGGTAGCATACTCAAATACCAATTGACCACTATACAAATGCAACAAAACAGTATTCTTTGCACTTGATATCTACAGAAAATGATCGAACTGAATTTTCCAAATTTTCCAAAATCAATTTTTCACAGTAGGATACTCAAATACCAATTGTGACCACTGTACAAATTCAAAAAAGAATTGTGTTCATTGAAAATTATCCAACAGAATTTTCCAAAATCAATTTTCCATGGTAGCATACTCAAATACCAATTGACCACTATACAAATGCAAAAAAAAAACAGTATTCTTCGTGCTTGATATCTGCAGAAAATGATCGAACTGAATTTTCCAAATGTAGCATACTCAAATACCAATTGTGACCACTACACAAATGCAAAAAAGAATTGTGTTCATTGAAAATTATCCAACAGAATTTTCCAAAATCAATTACTCAAATACCAATTGTGACCACTATATAAATGCAAAAGAAAATGTGTTCATTGAAAATTATCCAACAAAATTTTCCAAATCTTCCAAAATCAATTTCCCACGACATGACGCGACACACCCATGGAGAAATCGATTCCATGGTGCATCTGTTGCGACAGGAAGTGTCTCGTATAATTAATTAATTCGCGGCGCACGCGAGTCGGGCCACTTTTCGTCTGTCTGTGCGTGACAGACCGTGACTACTTGCGGCGGAAGGCGCGGCTCACTAGACGCACTATTCGGTACGAGATTTCGCCGCGGGTGCAGCCGAACCCACCTCTCCTTGCTGTGCTGGCCGGGTCACGCGAATTATTCAAAAATGGGCCAGCGGGAAACCAGGTCAGCGGCCAGCTCGCCTCCTAATTCGACGAGCGACGCTCCGGAGCCCGTTCTCGTCCGGCGAACTTGCGGCGAAATCGTTTTAACAAGGTCACTGTTGTGGCTCGAGCAGGTGTGGGTTCGTGGAACCGACTGGAATTATGTATCCGATGGCTGGTTGGCTGAAGAAGAATTTTCTGATTGTCGTAGAACGGTTAGGGCCAACCTTTTTAGTTTATTCGATTCGATAAAATTGAGTTTTAACGAGAGGAAATGACACATAGATTTGATAATTACCGCGAGAGAAATTGTTCTTTGAAATAATACGAGTTTTTGTTTCACAGTTTGTTTAGGAAGAAATTAAATAGTTTTTCTCTTTCAGGAGATTCACTGGAATATTTGCATTTTTAATATCTATTGGAGGGAATTATGTATCCGATGGCTGGCTGGTCAAAAATTGTATTATTTTAGTAAAATGGTTATGGTGAACTTTTCATTTTATTCGATTGGATGGAATTGAGTTTTAACGAGAGGAAATTGTGTATCGATTTGATAATTCTTTTCCAATTTCACAGATAATTGTTGCTGGAGAAATTATTAATCGAGATTGTACGATTTTTTGTTTCTTTCTTAATTGCTGTTTTCCGACGTTTCTTAGTGATTTTCGTTGTAACATTTGATTGGTACGGAATGGTCTTTTACGAGCAAATTGAAAACTGTCTCTTTTCATCTTGTGGTAAACTGATTGGAAAGTTACTCCAGTCCTACAGCATTTCTTCTTCATTGCTCGACCTTGCCACTATTTTCGTACCGGTTACTGGCATGTTTATTTACAAGCGAATCAGAGGTTAAATATTTCTCTTTTTCAGAAAATTCGCTGGAAATTTTGTTTTTTTTTTGTTTTTCTTATTAAATAGCTAATTGGTATTTTTAATATCCATTGGCCTGAAGCATTTCATCTGCTCAAATAAATTCATTATCCTTTTAACGAATATATCGCGGATTAATTTTCCCTTTTTTCTTTTTTCTACTAAACTGACTCGACAAATCGTTTAAGCTTATAAATACCGGAACAAATTTCACCGTTACATAACACTAATAAAATTTCTCTCCGAGGAAAAAAGAGTGATAAGAAAATGGCGCGTGGCTCTCACGTGAAAAGTTCATACGATGGGAATTCGACGAGTGAGCGACACACGGCTCTCGATGACAAACGATGACTGGCGCAGAGGGCATTTCGGCGCGTCCGTTGTTCTGCATAATTAAAATCGTCTCCATCGGGAATTTCATCAGCGTCCGTCTCGTTATGTTTAAATGGCTAATTAACCGCGAGACGGCCCGGGGAAGGGAAAAAATAAAAGAGACAAATTCCATTCGAGCAGGTTCTCCGCTGATATCGACGATGCTCTTTTTACGGTTCGCCATGAAAGTGGAGATTAAAAGCGTTGTGATGAAGAAAAATCTCACGTGAAATCATTTCGACACTGATTTCATTATTAACCTGGGAATCTGAAGAATTTATCTATGTTCTACTCGCCTCTTTTCTCTCGTTAAATTGCATTTAATATGTGAAAAGACTGGATATTATTAAATTTTGAAATTTCGAGGTTTCAAGATTTCAAGATTTTATGAATTTTTAATTTTGAGGTATAAAAATTTCAAGATTTCGAGCGAGATTGTGAAATTTGAAATTTTGAGAGTTTAAAATTAAACAATTCTAAATAACACATTCTATGCTGCCAGAATATGAGTACAGGGTGCTTCGAAATAATGTTAGGAATAACAAGCAACAAAGACAAATAGACAAAAATGATTCCTGCGCAAAACTGGAAACACGATATCGCGTATCTGTTTTCGTTAAATTCACAGTGTACTGTTACCATAAACGAAAATAAAGCGTCACATTTTATGTAAAATATTCAATTAACAATTGTAACTGTTGAAGCAAATGGTTTATGAGTGTTGCATGAAAAATCGACATCCTGGAGTGTTGGTAAGTTTTATGACACGTCCGAAAAATATGGTTTGAGGATGCCTGCGAACACCCCAGGTATGGGGGTGCACACTGTCACCAGGCTCCGTAAGCAGTCCTAATTGTGCGCCCGTCTTGTCTACGTCTTGTCCGAATATCTTTTTAAATATAATTATTTACCTAGCTTACTCCACACGAGTTTATTTAATATAACCCCTC
>NW_017100363.1:0-5928 GCF_001263275.1 Habropoda laboriosa
GTAAACCAACCGGTTGCGTAAAGAGACAGAGAGCAGCTACCACTCTCCTCCTTCTCATTACACCGCGCATAGAGCCTGCAAAGATGAAGGCTCCATGTATAGTTGGTGGAAGCGAGACAGAAAGCATGTTTTTACAGAAAAGTATGTAATTTATTCTTCCTTATACGCATAACAAGTTTACTAACTCTCATTTCACAAAGTTTAACTGTTTTTTCCTCTGTTTATTTTTGTCCTTTGTTCAATGTTTTCGTCTGTTTTCGCGGGCTTTATCTGAAGTTGGTCTGTTGTTTACATTTGGAGTTCTCCAATTTGAAAAATATGGTTTCGAAAAAACGCCTGTAAACATGGAGCCCCTGATTCATGCCAATAAGTGTGTTTATAACTTCGTTACTTTTACGAATTCGTCCTTAATATTGTAGAACCACATTTTTCTTTGATTTCTCCTGCACAAATTTGAAAAATATGGTCTTTAAATATGGAGCCCTTGACTGATCTCCACAAGTATGCTTATAACTTCGTTATTTTTACGAATTCGTTCTTAACACACTAACGTCGGACATATGCGTCATTCAGGTTTTCACATATCTGTCTCAAAATAAATTCATAAAACGCTACAAATGCATCAATTTCTCTTGAGAAACGCCATAACAGATGTGTCACGAATTAAAACAATCGAATACGTTTCACCATTCCCCTCCAAATTTTTTTCGAAAAATATCAATTAGTCTAAAAATTACAGCAAGTTTTCCCAACGAAACACCATTAAAAGAGAAGACGCGAACTCATCCCGTAACCCATATCAATTCCACGACAATACTTTCCAGATCCACTTTCAATTATATCAGAAACAAAAAATCAATTTTTTAAATACCCTGTAAAGGGAAGAAATCCCAGTTAACATCCCGACTTCCTTATCTCCCCGAAACCGCTGTTTCGGCGTTTGTATCGCGTGTACATTGACGCCTGACCGATTTTACGACCCCGCCGTATCGATTCCACCGACTATAACCAGCATCGATCCGCGCCCGAGATAAATAATCCCCGGAGCCTGAGCGGGTTTCGCGTGGGAGTCGCGCGGTTGTTGCGCCGCGCGCGTGTGGTGTGGTGGTGGTGCACGCGCGTAATGTGGACCGACCTGTACACGGCTGCCTGCACATAAGTAACGCGGCTGCCACGTGTGGCAGGGTGGTGCGCGGGGGGATGTGGCGGAGGTGGTGGTGGCCAGGGCACGGCGCGAGGCGGCTCGTCTGATTGGCTGAATTTATGGGCTCTACTTATCGCGTACTTACCGCGTTGTATATCAACAATGACACCCGCACCCGCGGGCGCTCCCCTGCGCCCCCGACCCTTTTACGCCCCTTTCCAACGAGCCTGGGCTGCCTCTCGCACCTTTTCCCTCCGCCGCGCCGCCATCGTCCCCTCCAACCACCGTCATCAGACGTTTACACCGGGTAAATGGCTGGTCGATATAGGGCCCCGCTTCGAAACTGGCGAAGATGGTGGTAGGATAGGTTTCAAGGAGGCCGTTGCGAGGGGATTTATAGGAAGAGCGAGAGGAAGTTGTTGAGGAATATTTGTGTTAGGTGGATTAATAGGGAATTTAGTATTTTTTTTTTGGAGATGTTGGGGAGACGGATGGATGTTGAAAAATGGCCATTTTGAGTTTCCTGGAAATGAAGAAATGATGCGGCATATTTGAGAGTACGTTTTAAGGAAGAGAACATTTGGTAAGGATTTATCTGAAGTGTGATAGGAAATGTGTAGAAAGTGAAGAAGTTCGTCTTCTTTAGATATTGGTCCACCTCCAAAGTAATTCTTGAGAGCAGTATTTATTGTGGTAGCGAATGTGTTGCCTTTTAGGCGTTTTCGAGGTAACTTAGCTATACTACACTTAAAGATTTATTGATATCATTTTTTATTGCCTGGTGTTGCTAAATTATAATTGTTTGCAAATCAAGATAATGTGTATAATAATATATTTGTACCAATGTTCATATTTTCATTCTTACATTAAATGCACTTGTGTTGAAGTATTGATTAAATTGCACACTGTTTGCCTCTGTACAAAGAATTGTCTCATTGTCGTCTTCTTATTTTTCGTGTTTAGAAGAAGTATTCCAGATATTGTCCTTTTTATTTTCACAGAAAAATTCTTCAGAAATTTCTGTTTCTCGCTTTAAACAGTTGATAAATTGTAAGGTTTACAATGATTAATTTTCCTATGTTTTATAATGTTAACAAATTTTGCGAACACCATTTTATTCTCACAATTAATCCACATATAATGAGAACAAGCAGTTATCAAAAATTTCTTATAACTCTAACAAGATTAATTTTTCAATCTATCAAAGAGGCCAAAATGATTGCCTCCACTATTTCATATTCTTCTAATTTCGGTAGAAAAACACATGCATAATTCTCAATACTTCATAAACAAAAAAACTCCTATACCTCTCTTAAAAAACCCTTCTCAAACACATTCAATGTCTCCATCCAAACAAATCGTCCTACAAGCTTCCTCCAGCTAAAATGTCCCAAACATGACTGTCTCTTCTAAATCATTCCCCTTCAATCTGAAATCTCCACCGGGACCTTGCCTAAATCTTAACAATCCTACGTTCACAGACTTCCAAATAGACACATTTTTTTTCTTCATCCATAGTCGAATCATGTCGCGAGCGGTAGTCTCAGCAAACGACTTCTGGTTAAAACACGACTTCCTCGATCGTCGAATCTTCGTCCTCTCGTCGATGTTCTTGTCTGTACAGAAGAGAATACTACAAGTTGCCGGCGCTATAAACCATTTATTAATGAATCGGTTGACGCGAGTCTGGTTGCATACGAATCGCTTCGAAAACGATCGTGGCTGTTGGGACACGCGTCGCCGTGATATCTGTTTGGCTCCTGGACATCCTGGACAGACTGGCGTGGGATACGTCGTATCGTGGGCGCCAGGAAGCACCCGTCACGCGTCAGGGTCGTGAATCACGGAAACAGGAAACCCTCGCCCCCGTGACTTCAATCGAAATTATCGTGGCTCGCGAGGACCCGGAACTCGGGCTGGCGCCAGAAACCGTCCTGCTGTAAAGCTTTTTATTCCGTCGCGTAAATCATCTACACCGTGACGGTAAATCTTTGTTGTCGCGCTTGTATATTAAGACTGTGACACCTTTTTGTCCGGAGTAGAATATGCTGTTCCCCGGTATGGGGTAACCTTTAATCCTCTACGCTCTTCTGGCGAATTTTTGTGATCTTTTGAGAATGTGGAATTCCTGTTTTCCTTTTCTCTCTTTTTTTGCAGGTGTTTTGAGTATTGTTTGGAAGTGTTGAGTTACTGAAATTTTAGCGATGGATCTGAGGAACTTGAAGTGTTGCTTTTAGAATTGTTGAAGTAATACAACGAAATTTTGCTAGGTTAACGCAGGGTTAGTAGAGTATTTGAGGTTTTGGATGATTTGAGTAGTGGAATTAATTGGTGAGTTTATTCTGAAGGGGGTAATAACGGAGATAATTGGAAATGATGAAAAATAGTGAAGATAATGAAGATATACGATATATTATAATTTTATTTGACTAATAATTAATATTACTATAGTAGGTACTTGGCAGAATTAAAGTAAAACTTAATCTCTTCAGGAATGCTTAATTAATTCTGCAACATTAACATGGAGAATACAGTGCCCCAGAATTTGTTTTTCATATATAGTTTTCTTTTTATGTTTTCACTTCAAATAAAATTAAAGCAGCACTAAATTTCGATCGAAAAATTGTCGATCTTTGAACCGCTGTAACTTCGTAAAAAATAATCATACAGAAGCCTACTTTGGCTCATTTTTAAGCACGAAGCCTCTACTTCTCCACTCTTGAACTGCATTTTTCCAAAGATCGCTTTTTGTCTTAGAACAGAGTAAAAAGCTAAAGATCCCTTTTTTCTTTTGAAATTTCGCCAATTCGAACAAAAGTCCACAGAGTTTAAAAAATTTTTTTGTCAATTCGTTTGGATTCGCTTTAAGATTAAAAAACAAAGTACTCCCGTGTATATACCATTTTTTCTATCGACTTCTCGTTCGATAATACAGCAGAAAATGGATCAACGAATTTCGAGAATTCGTCACGTAAGGGGTCCACGGAAGTTTCGACCTAGAAAATCACGCGAACAACACGCCATGATCAGTCGGCGAACGTCAAAGCTTGTAATCCAATATTTTCCGATGGGATTGTAACGAAGCACCACTACCGGGTGGCTCTTCGCCTTCCAGGAGCCCTGTCAGGAACGTAGGATCGAACAATGGAAACAGGAGACTGTGAGCAGGTCGAATTGTTTCGGACGCGTTGTCTTAATGCGACCTGGCACCAGCAGTGCATTGGCCTGTGATTGGCCGAGGAAAACACTGTGAATCCCAAAAAGCTGGATTTTGTTTTGAATATTCATATTCAAATCGCAGAAAATGCAGAAAATTATCTCTCGATGTTGATATGTACTTTATGTCTCGTTTTATTTTTTTATCGTTCTAGCCAATTTTGATATGGTAATTATTCATTCTTGCTTCTTTCGTCGAAATGTGAAATTATAGTCGATCGTTAGTTTTCTTCTCGTGAACGAAGAAAGTAAAGGGTTAAATTTCGTACGAGAAGAGAACCATCCTTTCACAGTGAAATATCATTTATTCTAATGATTGAAGTAGGACAGTGAGAAATATTCTCGTTCTACAATACCTTTTAGCGATATAAATGTAAATAATATAATTCTTTCAGTCGAAATAAATCATTCTTTTGTTAATTTTTTAGCAATATTTCTTCTTTTCTATTTTTAGTAATGTCCCTTTTAATTTACCGACCAATGAAAATTATTATCTTACAGATATTACATATTACACAATATCGATCCAAACAGAGATTAAAAGAAGGAAAAATTAAAATTGTGCACACACTTACTAAAATTGAAAAAAAAAGAGCGTGACAAATCTGGGTTGATCAGTTTAAGTTTGAGAGAATACTCGGTTAAAACAAATCCAACTTATTTCGCATATTAGCCAAGGGAAACATTTTCGAGCGATTCCTAGTTATTTCTTCAAATGCCATCGAATAAATTCCGAAGAAAATTGAGAGAGAGAGACCGTTTTTTTTCGGGTATTTGCATGTTGACACGTTGTTCTTCTTAGGAAGGACCTGGCAGCGAGCACGCGTTGATCGTATTTTGGTGCTTCACTCCCTTTTTCGGAGTACCGTCTCGTTTCGAACGTAGGACGATGGGCGGAGGAGGATGAAAAAGCCTGGTCGTTTCGAGCCGGGGCCATTTCCTGCACGAAATGCGTTAACATTAGTCACGTCTGGATTTCGTACAACGTTTTACGCTTCGCCTTGCCTGTGTAATCGACTGGCTGAACCCATCGAAAGGAGCTTTATCTTGCAAAAGCGTTGTTCGACATCGACTTACGAGTGATGATTCATCTTCTTCCACAAATGTATAAATCCTGCCTCAACTCTCTTGTGCACCGTTGGTGTCGGTTGATGTACGACACTGATTCAAGAAAAATTACCACATTTGCTGGACACACGTTGCTTGTTAAAGAGAAACGAACGAGAAGAAAATTTACCTTGAACCTCTTTCTTTTTTTTCTTCCTCGTACAACCTACCACCGTTATATCGTAGATTACCGATTGTGAAAAACTGATTTCAAGCTTTTAGCAGCTCTTAGCACTCAGCTACCGGAGAGATCCAACGATAACTTCCGTCCACTAAACGTTTTCTAAATTTCTGACTTTTCTAAGATATAATCTTACATTTCAGAATTTGACTTTTTAATTCCTCGGGTTTTTAGAGGTTCAGGGAGATGCTTCTGCATTCACTTTTCTTGAGAGCACTGTCGTATGAGAATAAAGTTATTTCTAAATTTTAGAAATTATATCGCATACTGTATCTTTGAA
>NW_017100363.1:6975-26018 GCF_001263275.1 Habropoda laboriosa
TGCTTATTTGTTTGTCCTTCCACTTCCGTCATAAACTGAACAAATTTTGACGGTTCTTCTTCTTTCCTTTTCAATAAATATACAAAGCACTTACGTGTGTAGTCATCTACGAACGTTAGTAAGTATTTTGCTCCTTTTTTATTCATGCAAATTATTCATGCATACTTACAGTCAAGAACAGAAATATGTGGACACCCTTCAAAGCAGAATAGCTTCTTTTTAAATTAGATCAAACAGATTGAGCTTTTTGAATACGTTAAAAGAACTAGTTTACTATCTAACGTATAAAAAAATTTTGAAAAAACTGCTATTAGTTGGAATCGCGAAGAAAATAGGGAAGGTTGCTTTTTACAACCTTTTTATCTGAGCTCGTAATAAAAATTTAAAAAATACCTTTTGTAGATTTATGTCAATTATATACTACATGCAGAAAATTTCATCGAAATCGGTGGATGGAGAAACAAGCGACATGCATCGAAAGATGTAAGAATCTTCAGATTTCTTTCAGTTCTAGGCCGAAAGTCATGAAAAAGTACGATTTTCACAATGTTTAACCGTTTGTAGCTCTTAGCAACACTAACCGATTTAAAATTACATGTCAGGTACTTTATACAATTGAGAAAATTTGCGCTTTTTGAAGATATTTAAAAAGGGCCAGGTAGGTGTATCTACAGTCTGTCCCGTCAAAGCGTATTAACGATATCTCTGCAAAGGTTAGGTAAAAGATTTAATATGAAATGAAAAATTTATATAAAACACGAATACAGTCGTACTTAATAATGGGTCCAGGAACTATAACTTGCAAAGTTTCAGCTTGGAGCGGTCAATTCAATACAGGAAGTCCACTTCCGAAAGATCTGCTTTTTCAGTTATTTAAACGAAGCTTGCACCCTATTAGCCAATTATAAATTGTTGCATATGTTATACCGTGATATATGTAAAGGTAAATCGGAAAATAATCAATTTTCAGCGTTTACACTAGTGATATTAGATCTTTCATTTTTAATTTTGCATGTTTGATAAGATATTCGAATTCAGCAACTCCAGAAACGTAAGAGTACCAATTTCTATGAAAATCGTACGAACTTATGAATTATGGCCAGCTTTTCGTGAAATAGCACCACTATGCATCATGTCGTTCCACGGTATGTCATGAAGTTGAATTTCGATGAGAGTCTGTATGTTATAATTTCGGTAATCGACGATGTAACAAGAACTTGGTCTTGTTCGGTAATCTGGCAATTAGACAAGAATTTGGTCTTGTCTTTGAGAGCAGTGCTCGGACTGTCTCTTGGTTCGGTTGGATATCGACTTGGCGACGCTGCTGAAGCAACAGCTGTGTTTTGCGGAATTAGAAAAATAAAAAGCGTTTCAGTTCTGAAATATTGAATCCTCGTTAGTTCATGCGCATATTCCTAATTCGGTACATGAAAATTGACTATTGATTACTGAACCAAGCGAATTCGGGAATGCTATTGGCTTGCAACTGCTTAGTCCGCTAGGGCATTTGGGATTTATCCGCCGCCGGGTAACAAAGGAGTACGAAATTCCATGAGGAAGTCTAGTTGAAACATGTACTGGATAAAAAGATAGGAAGGTAATAAAACTGATGGGAAAGTCAAAATTAAGAAAATCGAAAATTCAAGATGTGAATAACAACGGTCTGAAGGTTCTTCGGCGGTTTAGTTTATGAAGGATACACACGGCAAACAGTCTACGTCAATTTGGTCATGGTTCTCTGTACAATTCCAAAATATTTGGTACGAAACAATTATTGTGAGTTAACGATTCATAGATATTTGTTTTATCAATAATTTAGATTTTTGGTCGAAGATTTGTAATTCAATAATAATGAATGTGTAGCTTCCCGTGGACCGCAATTCTTTCGAAGAATTTCGCGAGGTCGTAAATCCCGCTTACACTCTATGTGACGGTACAGGTTTGCTGCCCAATTGAGAAACTGATCTCTTTTGATGGTTCCAATTAAGATGCGAGAATTTAGAGAATTTTATTGTCCCGGCTGAATTTACAACTGTTGATGAGAAATATGGTATGAGCGAATGATGCGAATTTTGTATTGTACTGTGTTTGGCTGGGTTGGGTTCACTGCGAGAGCGAGACTCCAAGCGCTGGTCAGAGAATGAACCGTGGAGTCGTCGCCCTGACGGAAAAGAGCCTCGGTTATGGAAAGGAGAGATTCGCGAGGTTTTTGTTTCGTCGATGCGTTCGCTCGAGGAGGTTTATTGCAGGCCGATGTGAGTTTGGTACCCCGGTCTGGTTGTCGAATTTGACTAACGAATTTTATGATGATAATCCGCCAGGCCGGGGTTTCCTCACGTGCATGGCGACGCAGCAGAATGCAAAAGTGTATTTTTGGGCAAACGTTAATGTGAAAATTTTGTGACTGTTCAAGTTTTATAGCTTTATATGCTCAGCATGAATTTTTTGTACGTAAGTTTTCTAATTGTAAGTAGATGTCATTTACCTTTGGTGTCGTTATTGTTTTAACGGCGCCAAATTTTTCTCATAAAGTCTTTTAACCGCATTTTAAACGCTATCAATGATCCTAATAGACAACGGGAATCAAAATAGTAATTGAAGAGATGTATAATAGACTGCGTTCGATTATGTGAAATTTCATGGTAGTGCCTATTATTCGTTAACCACAAACCGTAGACAGAAATATGGACTTACGGTAATGAAACATAGGAACGCAATTATCAGAAGACCCTTGATCAAATCTTTAATACGTAAGTAGTTTGTGGGGAGGTAAGTGAAGTTATACCTTTGCAGTGCTTACAGATGTTTCAAGTTCACTCACACATTCTCAACGCAAGTAACAGACCTTGTCGGTGTTGAGGTTATAATGTTACCACTCATTAAATACTCCACTTATTGGTTTATTGTTCCGATTTTGCAACACGTGTTTAAACCACAAATTCACAATCCACAGTTTCAAAATACCCGACTTAAAGGATCGTAACATCGGCTTTCTAAAATTTATGAAGCTGATTAATAATGATTAATAATAATAATGAAACCAAGTAAATAATACGTATATTTGATATCCTAAAGTTAATTACATAGTAATAATTGATGACTACACAAGGTTCGTGAAGCTGAATAATTTAGCAAATAAACATAATAATTATTCACAGCATAATTTTAATAACAACAACGACTAGATTGAAATGTTCAAATAGTTCGAGTTCACGAAATGTTCACGTGTACCGTGTCACCAAAAAGTCCAAGTCCGAGTTACCGAAAGTCTAGTGAATAATCAA
Source organism: Habropoda laboriosa (assembly GCF_001263275.1). Lineage (NCBI taxonomy): Eukaryota > Metazoa > Arthropoda > Insecta > Hymenoptera > Apidae > Habropoda > Habropoda laboriosa. The sequence continues at coordinate 10,260 of NW_017100363.1, forward strand.
CCTTAGTTCTAACTGTCCAGTCCTTTTATACATGTCCGTCCGTCAAAAGGTGTGTCTTAAGGAATATGGAGGAAAGGTGGGAAATGGGGTTTGTTCAATTGGAAATAAGTAGGAAAGGGTAGGAATGTTCAGGGGCGTCTTGGTCCTGTTGTTCACGCCCTGTCACGTCGGCGGTACGTCAAGTGCAAATAATGGTAGTCAGCGTCCACATGCTGGTCGAGGGAAAGTCCAAAAAGTACGTTAGGTCCTGTCTATTATCATGCATGTATTCGCCAGTCCTTGGTGCGGAGAATAGATTACGATACGTCAATTGCTATTGAGCTAGAGAGGCCAAGTACTTAAAAACCAATTAAGCATCAGACATTTCTCCTGATCGTAAAGATAAATACATGCTAAGAAAATAAAACCGTATCATAAACTTAGGATAATCTGATATCCTAACAATAATAATAAAAACAATTTTTCGGGTCGCGTAATGTTCGATGCTTAATTGCCGAATTGCCAGTTGCTGATTGGTGGCCGATTTCTTCTGGGGGTTGTAGGTGCTGACTCCTCATTGGAGGAGGTTGTTTAGGTGGGACGCAGCTCTTTCCAAGGGAAGGGGATTGTTGCTTAACATTAGAAAACCCCCATTTTTGGGTTTTTCCCAGTGACCTCTCCACGGGGGGTATGGTACGCGCGAGAGGACCGGTACCTCGGTCTGGCGGCCAAGTGTAATTGAACAAGTTTATGACGATAATCCGCCAAACCGAGGGTTCGTCGCGATTTCTTGCGAGGCAACAAACACCGAATAAAACTTATTTTGGTTTTCTGAAATATCATTATTTTTCTGATTGACCTATGAGATTTAAATGTTTTTATAACATATTTGTTTTTCCTACCTTGTTTTTTTTTTCATACAAACGGACTCTATTTACGCGATTTTTATCCGCGTAAAAGAAATCAAAGCGGAACTGTCAATCCGTGTAAATGGAGGGATGGGTGTATTTTGCTTTTACAAATTTGTAGTCAAAACGAATCGGAAAATGATTTCTGGCCCATAGTGTACAAATGAAATGTGGAAATGTGTATTTTGAACATTTATTGGTAAAAAATAATTTTTTAAATAACGATAAATTTTATTTTTTATTTTTCATTGCTTTTTTCCCTTGTGGACTGCTAGTGCCCCTCTAATGTCAATAGCAATTATGTACAATGGTACTTAGGACGTTGCGGTATGGAACCCTTCAAATGTCGACTGTGCAAGCTGAACGCGTGACAAAGTTTGGCGTTGAATTATTAAGAGAATTTTAACGACCATACAAAGTGTGGAGAACGATATTGTAAATTGCGCACCGCTGGATTATAATGTTAGAACTTTGTTTTTGTTAATACGTTTCTATTTTTGTATTTTTGCACGATATCGATGGTTTAAGTAAGCGTAATTAAATAAGCCATTTTGATATTGTGAGTTATTTTAATCATTTTGAAGCCTCTTTTGGTACCAGATTCTTGGTATTGTGTTAATAAAATTGCAAGTTTATCTGAAAGTACGAATACAAGGGAATATTTAACTCTAGGAAACTCCAGCTGTTGGAAGGTTTAATTTAAAATATTAAGAAGGTTTCTGGCGCAGAAACAGATTATTTTATTAAAAAAAAAAAAACAAAGTTCAAAACTTTGTGGACATTTTTTGACTCTCTTAGAGTGAAAGAAGAAAGTGAATTATAATGCATCGATGTATGTTCATACATCCTATATCTATTTACGTATTTGTGGGAAGCAGGCATGATAAACGGAATCGCGTACACGGACAATTGAATCTTCTCGATGTATTTACCGGCTGATCGGCATGTGCCGGCAGGCTTAAGTGTGTGTGCGTGTATACGAGCGTTGACGTACCGCGACCGGGCAGGCAAAAACGCTAACCCAAATATGCCGAATTTAGGAAGCGATTAAGAACACGAATAATCGAACCGGCTCGGTGTATTTACCGGCTGCTCGACACGTGCCCGTAGGCATGAGTGTGTGTGTGTCTATGTGAGCATTAGTTCCGAAAATATTCTAACGTAACGCGACCGGACAGGCAAAAACGCTAGCCCGGACGTACCGGGTTTAGAAAAAATGTCGGGAACGTTTGGACTGGGCGAGGATAAAAGCACGTGCCCGCGACACGAGAAATCAGTCTGGAAGTAACTACGATACGCTACGATACGATAAGGTACGCTACGATACGATACGATACGATCAGGTACGATAGGGCCAGTGTAGGCCCTGCGAACTAGTTTTACTCGTCGTGTTATCTCTATAACTAGCGGAATAGATACTTAATAAAACCCTATTCCTACATATTTAAAGATGAATTTCCTTTAACAACGTAGAATGGGGAATGAAAGTTTAGAATATGCTAAGGATATATAAATACTTAGAAAACAATTTTACCAACACGTTAATAAGTTATCTACAACTATGTGGCAACCGCCACGGAGGGGCCACGTACTTAGGCCTGGCGACTCTTGACCCTCGAGGCGAAGAATCGAGAGATGTTTTTCCAAACATCTCCGAGTTTCTTCGTCCTCTAGGACAAGAGTATTGCCTCGGCAATGCAGGCCCGCGCCCCCACTTCCTGGGACTTTCCCAGGGAAAAGGGGCTACTTAACACGTTGACTGCCGCGCGCATTTTACGTGGTTTGCCCATGGCGCCAACCTGTGTCGCCTACACTTCAAAATTAGGTTAAGCGTTATCGGATTCAAATAAATATATTTTTATTAAACAACTTGCCCGAGTAATTACTTTACGTCACTTCCAAAACTATTATCAGAAAAACGTGTAAACATATCATCCACATAAAATGCTAAACCTGTCTAACATTCGAAGAAAGAGAAATGATAGATGTTATACACTTATATTATATTAACGAATTCAATATTTTATCACAATCGTTTGATTGAATTTCATCGAGCGATGTTGAAAGCTGTGTCCTTAAAAATCTTAAAAGGGGACCACATACTCCGAATAGGATTTAATTAAAATACGTACTTGATACAGCACACAGTACTTGTCTACGTGAACTAAAATGACGTGTACATTAAAATATTTCGAAGTTGCATAACGTGATCGTCACCTATTTCATTAAAAGCTTTTAACTTTACGTCCGCGTGGGTGTCACCATGTACATTTACATGCGCTTGCACGTATGAACACGTGCGAATGTATCTTGACTGGCCGTGTAATAAAATGCACAGTAGCAATTTAAGCGAGCGCAGTAAATTTCGTTTGCAATTAGGTTAATCCAATTCAATGATACTAAATTAAACGTTAACGACGGATCATGGTATTTCATTTGTAGCTCGATCAGTTAAGTGTTTTGTATGCGCGTTTTGGGCAAATACAAGTGGCACCATGGTTGTGATATCATTAAATAAATTAAAAGACAAACTAGTTTTGAAATACTCGGCGCTGTCGATAGCCAGAACGAAAATTCAATTTCTTCGCTACCGTATCAATAGTTCGTAAATATTTTTTGGATATGTTGGAGTTTCTATTCTCTTTTAATCACACCAATTGTGATGTATCACTGAAGAAAGTTATTAGTGAAAATTCAAAGAAAAATGCATTTCAGATTAATTTGACGAAGAGATTTAAAGTTTATGAAGCACTTTTTTCATAGAGAAAGTACCTCCTATTGATGAAAAATAAAAAAAATGTTCTTCAGATTTTGATTATTTCAAAAAAACAACCAAATTGAAAAGTAGGTCTATCACGTTTCTCTAATACACTACCGGCCAAAAGTTTGGAATCACCTTCCACTTTTCATCGATATTAAATCTGCTGCTAATTTTTTATAGATTTGAAGTTTATCTCAATTCCACATTTATCAATTTATCTCGTATCAATTGATTCGAACGATGAAAAATTCTCAAAGTCGCTGAATTTTTTCTGGAAACTTTTCTGTAAATTGCAACGCTCGGTGATTCCAAACTTTTAGCCGGTAGTGTATGTACAGGAAATACAAGATTATGCGTGTATATGTATTATATACAAGTTTTATTAATACGAGATCGTGAATATTTCTAATAGAAGAATTATAAACAAAATACATAAAGATCCGTAATAGCCTCTTAAAGATTCATTTTCAAAATTGTTGAGAATTATAGCAAAATTCTACTAGACGACGCGAATTATGCACCAACTAATCAAACATTCTCTCTCTGTATCTGAGAGTCAACTCCTGGCTACTCGTATACGTTTACTCATAGTTGCTTACAGTTAACTGTACTCGAAGTTACGTGCATATCAAAGCCATAGTTCGTAGTGAATAATAGTCTTACCATATAATCTCAAGATACAGCCTCCAGGTACAAGTGCAACCTATTGAAAGTAAAATCAAAATATGTGAAAATGTGTATTTGGTAAGGGTTCTTAACTGGACTATAACTAGACCGATCACCAGAATGAAGTTTCAGAATGTAATTAATCCTGGAATACTAACGTTAATTTTTGATAACATTAATGTTAACATAGAGCACACTGTACCTTATACACATAATATTTGTCTTCTTTTTACTGAGTTTATTAACATTAAAATTATGAAAATTATTTAAGTTCAAAACAAATTAATAAGTACACGTTTATGGAATCCAATGGTATTTATCGTATAAAGTAAACATATGAAAAGAGATGTACGTATATACATATGTATATATGAAGAAAATATCCCACGAGGCACTGTATTCCCCATGTTAGTGTTCTAGGGTTAAATAGAGAGTATTTATATTTCGTTAATGTTTCACTCTTAGTACATACATATGTATGTATATTACGTCATAAGTAGCAAAAGCTTTCCCTGGAACTTATTTAACCCAGAAGCCACCAAAAATACCCTCTGGAGAACCAATGCGAAAACTTTCAGTTTGTCTTTGCATAGCAGTAGAGAATTGTGAAACACTATGCATATTCCATACACTCGAATCTACGAAATTCGGTTCTTGGCATACGTCCCGAGTTTGTATGTTTGGACAATAGTGTCGTACTGTTGAAATCGCAAAACATTGGAAGATCGACGAAAATTCATTGGCGTACCCGGACCATGCGCGATTCCTTTGTATTTCATGCTTGAAAAATGCACAGTATATGGCACGAAGTCTTTGAACTTTCGCCGTATAGATTTTTCCTGTAAATTTCTTTATCTGCAATCGCCAAATTCCCCCAAAAATGACTCTCTCAAAATTGCATGCAATAGTCTTCTTCGATAAAAATTTTTCCATACTTATTTCTGCGACGGTCCATTTCCACGGTCATTTTCATAATTCGACCAAATTTTCTGATAAAGCGATGCAAAATTGACATTCTGTACGATGTCCTTGTATTTGTTGCTTTTTGGTTAGAAAATTCAATCGCTTTTTACGCAAATGTGATGGGAAAGACACGACGGATAACACAAAGGCATTGTCAAATATCCCACGCATTTTCATCATTTTTAGCTCGAATAAATGTATTCACCCATCCCAGTCGGTCTTTAAATTTTCGCATATTTTGAAGGAATTTGCGAAATATCCATCGGTTTCGAGCTGCCGCACGGCCGTAGTATTTATTTCAGTCCGTGAAACAAAATGTGTATCGAAAAACGTTTCGAAAAGATTTCAAACGCACATAGCCTGTGTTACCCTTTATCTGTGTCACAGGCAACAGTCAGCTTTGTCCTGGACAGGCTGCACGATCGTAGAACGAAGCGTAACTTCGTGTCTCTCTGTTTCAACAGCCGGCACCCGAAACTATTTGTCGCGTCGTGCTCGTAACAGTCGTGGAAAGCTGGCCAAGGAGGAACAGCAGTTCGAACGTGGGACGAAAGTGCGAACAATCGTCTCCCCTTATTAAATCCGACCGCAAATGGATCGAGTTCGGCTAATTGTCTGTCGGTCGTCTGTGATTAATAAAACGGAGAACTTGCTTCGATATCAATAGTTGGAACGCTTACAAAATCTGTCACGTAACGATACGTGTGATAAAAAGTTTCAGAGATGCTAAAGAGAAGCGGTCTTCAATGGTCTGTAACGGTCTTCAATATAAAAAACATTAGTAATATGAATTAATCACAAATCAATCGCTCAAGTAATTAGTAGAGTCTTGAGAAGTTCTGACATTTTCATGATAACTTAACGTTTATAGAATTCTTGTTAAGTTACTGTCGTGGAAGTGTAAGGGTTCGAAATAGGTATCGATCAAGATGAACATGATGTTTGATTCCGACATTTCATATTACGTGGCCTAATATTTCTATGTTGCACGAATGAATTTCTATATTAGATAATACTCTTACTGGTACTAAATACTCACGTAAAAATGATATGGATGTTCGGTCTTCACAGGTACGGTTTATGGCACGATCGAACGGCAACGGTTACTTTTGAGTTCAGGATTTCGTTTACTGCTTGTACGTGTCTAATTACAACCTGCCGAGGGCCACTAGAATTGCTTGTTGGATTTTTAGTAATTTCTGTCCCTCGCGCTCAATAGCCTAAGAACATGCCATAAACCACGAATTTCCGAACGACACATCTACCTGTAACGGTACGCTTGCCGATTAGTCACCCAGAGGAAATTCCAGCTTTTTGGGACTTTCCGCCCACCCCCCGCGGCCGTCACCCATCCTTCCAAGGAGACAGCGCGCTAAGGGCGCACTGGAAGGGCGGTGAAGACGCTATTAGACACCCTGATTGGTAAATGTAATGGTTAACTATTTAACCAATCAGCGTGCCCTAACGAAAAACTCTCCCACGGACGTCCGAGGGACGACGTCGAGATTTGCATTCGTCCAAAAACCACCAAGGAGCAACCAGCTGAAATTGTAACGACTTCACTAGTCCCAGTATAACTGGGTGGTCCTTCGAGAAGGTTTTGAATTAAAGTTGGCACACCACGTGCAAGTACAAACCAAGCTCGAAAGTTGATTTTGCAACAATCACGGGCACTAACAATGGATGCGACATCAGAAGTAACGATTCGTATGGTTTCAAAGTTCGTGTATACAGAGATAAAAAAATTCATCGACGAAAGGGGATTAATCATTTAATAATTAAAGTTCGATTAATTCTTTAAGGCAATATAGTGAGTTTGTGTCATAGTATATGATATCATTGTGTAGGCGTGCCACTTGTATACTAGGGTGGATTGAAAAGTTCACGGACTAAGTATGAAGGATTGCAACTAAGTGCTTGTAATTTTTACCGAATAATATGTAATTAATTGTGTACTAATGTATACAGTTTCGTGTCTCTGTCGTTATTTGTCTCCCTTTTAGAGCTAGTGAAGTAGAGGTATTTGCAGTAGATGGGGTAGAGATGGACAAAATTAGAAGACGAACAGCGATCTAATACCTGAAGATAAAGGACTTCACATCAGAGATCATTCAAGGACCTTGCAAAAATTATTCGAAATTCTTGCGAAAATCATTCAAAGTCCTTGCGGTGATGTCCTTTGTCACCAGGTACTGGATCATTTCTCGCTTCTATTCGTCTCTTCTCCGACGCTGTAAACACCCCTACTTCACCAGCTGTAAAAGAGAAGAAAAAGCTGACACAGCCTAAAAACTTCGTACGTCGGTACGCAAATGATCACAGATTACATCGTAAAAATTGCAAGCACCTAGCAGCAGTTCTTCCCACTTAGGCCGCGAACTTTTCAATCCGCCCTGGTATTATGAAAAATACTATCTCGTGTAAAAACTTTTAAAGATTATTTTCTAGTAGTGTAATCATTTACTAATCTTTTACTTATAATAATGCGTGATACTCGTGGTAAAGATTATAGTTAAAATAGAAGAGTTTTGATTTATAATCAATTTTAATTTCAACTGTAGTTTGACTGTATAATAAAATTTGCAAAAATGGCTATCCAATTTCCGTATGTTACTATGCTAAAGCCATCAGCAAGAGTGAATATCCTCGAAACTATTGTACCGTTGAAGCAAAATTCCAAAATCCGCTATTAATGGAAAACAATAATTCTCAAATGCAATTTTCTCAATTGGACAACATTTTACGTTTACCAGCTTCTAGAAAATTTGTGTGAAGAGTAAGTGAAACAGAGATAACAAACATGGTAACCGTAAAACTTGGCAACCGATTTGTAGTCAAGGTCGCAGGGCTTTCAAATCCTTTTCTAAATCCTGTAAGCTTCGACTGGTTGTTCGTGAAGGGTGCTTGATCGCGTCTCCTACAGGGAAGTTGGAGCACATAGTGCATCCGGGAATGCGCTTTCCATGCAATCGGGGCGAACTTGTGTTTAGGTCTGCTACGGGCTCCCTTACTTCCGGTCGATCGCCTTTAAATCCCACAAAGAGAAGCCTGCACGCTTTGCTATCGTACGTACGGGGCTCAAATTGGATGTAACGTCATCACTTCAGGGGATTCGCCGCTGATTATTAGCTGCATTATTGATTTTAGTCGCATTTCGCGGCGGAATCCTCTCTCTCTCTCTCCTTCCCTTTTGTCTCGCGTTCTCCAAGTCAGTAAAGGTTATCGTCGTCCTTCCGTAACGTTAACGTCTGGCAAACCGGCTTCGATTTTTGTTTCCACGTTTAATACCTCGAGGTACCCTTTATTATGGATACAATTTCCCGCCTAGCAACCGATTAAATGTAATTTCAAACTACTCGTTTCACATTATTGACGGCCTCTATTGTGGAAATTTTATATTTATTGACAGGTGGTTTAAATCTTATGTCGAGAAATGGATGGATATTGCTCGATTACGATGTGCTTAGCAGACTGAAGGTTCAATTAATGAATAAGTCACGATTTTAAATTGGCGGCTGGAATGAAGAATCTTTATTAGCTGCAGGTTGTAATTAAAATTGTGTAGGTGGTTGTTTAAACGCCATAAATGCAAACTTTATTCAAATACAGATAGAGATTCTATTTCGATCTTAAGTTCCATAGAATAGTCAGTTAGAATTCACAGTGTTCTAGTCAATCAATGTAGTAAATGTAATCAATAAAAGAATCATACAGGGGGTGAAGGTGTTAGATTTATCAGTCAGTTAGATATAACAAAAATTAATCTAACGCCTTACTAGAAAGTATATATTACTTTTGTATACGTTCGGAGAAATCCGTTTAGCCTTACCACCTCTGTTTAGTAAAGATCTAAATGTTTATGATACGTGACAAAAGGCCCTTCTGTCTCATGCGGGGTCGTAGACAATATTAGGGCGTTGCGTAGAAGCATTCTCAGTCCGTATACAGTGCTCTTACCATCAAGTAAAAAAGCGAACCTTCCTTGTGTCCCCATGCGGGGTCGTAGACAATATTAGGGCGTTGCGTAGGAGCATTCTCAGTCCGTATACAGTGCTCTTACCATCAAGTAAAAAAGCGAACCTTCCTTGTGTCCAATAAAAGTTTATAGTTTAAAATAAGGATTATTAATTATTTAACAACCAATAACTCCCATAATCCAATAGAAGGGGGGAAGATATTTAGGTAAAAAAAATATGCTTGTTACGAACCCACTGTCTTTCTCCCACACATACCGATATTAACATTATTATTTGTTAGAAAAGTCCAAAAAGCGAAGGCTTGAGTGGGCCATGTGCAGTCTTCTGCTGCGTTTCCCCCTCCTAGGGATAGTTTTGCCTCAAGGCTAAGAAAGGCCATATTGTCAAGGGGGTCCTCTTGACTAGGTTTTTCAGGAAGGACAGAATTGTATCAGCACTCGTGCAGTATAGTTCAAAATACAAGGATTCACCCTGTTTAACCGCTCACGTTTATATTTTATTCCACCGCTCACCACCGTTATCCTGACCGTTTTTACCTTACATATTAGATACTATTATTATTAACATTATTATTGGATACCATTATTATATTATTAACATTATTACTAGATATTATTATTATCATTATTATTACCAAACACCTTTACAATTATAAACCAAAGCGCGAAAACGCCAAGCAACTGCCACAGGGAGGAAGGGAAAAGGGGGCGAAGTCGGGAAAAACCCAGGAAGCGATGCTCGACTTCAGGCCCTTTTCCTGACCATTGATTGGTCGGAAGCAAGGTGTAAAAACTAGTGTAAAACACATGTAACCGCACAAGGTCGACAGATAGTCTGAAACAGTACACCTGGAACGACACCCGCTCGAACTAAACATTAAATAAAACGACATCAAGCACATTTCTGGAATTATACTCCTTTAAACAACCCGAAACAAAGGCGATCTCAACCGTTACAGCCCGTTCCGTAACAGTTACTCTCCGTAATTTGCTGTTTAAAATGGCATATCATTTATTAAAATTACATAAACAGAAAATTTATCACATTTTTTGCACACGACAGTGTTAGAAAAGTCCAAAAAGCGAAGGCTTGAGTGGGCCATGTGCAGTCTTCTGCTGCGTTTCCCCCTCCTAGGGATAGTTCTGCCTCAAGGCTAAGAAAGGCCATATTGTCAAGGGGGTCCTCTTGACTAGGTTTTTCAGGAAAGACAGAATTGTATCAGCACTCGTACAGTATAGTTCGAAATACAAGGATTCACTCTGTTTAACCGCCCGCGTTTATATTTTATTCCACCGCTCACCATCGTTATCCCGACTGTTTTACCTTACAACAGTATGGCCAGAAATTACGATCATGTAGTTTCTTTGTGTTTTTGCATATTTTTCAACTCTTTTGTAAAGAGTGATTTTATTTGTTTTAACAGGGAAATTACAATGCATCATTCAACGACATGTTCCAAACGTAGGTAAAATAAATGGGGAAAAAGATGCACTGGTTTTCTTCTGTTTTAATCGTGATTTTCAAAAGGTTAACACTTTCAAACTTAATGCACCTCTTTCTCGAAAACTGCAAAAAATATTGAAATCAAATTGCAACCAAATGTTCCATGTGAGCAGATAAAAGAATTGATACATAGGTTGTTGCTGTATTCTGCTTCGTTTATTATTAGCAACATTTTCTTATTCGAAAATAAAGAGAAAAGTATTTTTCTTAAACTACATTTCTGATTCCAAGCAATATTTTTAAATTCTAACATAAATATGCATAAAAAGGACCAAATAATATGTGTAAAACATTTGCAGGAAGTATCTATAATGATTCTTGAGGAAAAGATACACAAATTTGTCAAATGTAACATTGGTAAGATAGATTTTTCCAACCTTCAAGGAGTTAACGAATTATTACGAGAATTGTTAAATTTGGCATCTTAAATAAAAAATAACTGACCTCTAAGTTTAGCTAGATACTCACCAGTAGGTCGAAAAAATTAATCGAACAAATTCTGAAGGATTCAATTTTAATCTAATACCTACACGTGGTAAGTCGATTTGGAAAACAAACGAGAACGATTGCCCAAAAATCCACTGTAAACCGCAGATTTGACCAAGGAGCCAGCAGCTTTCGCAGCTGCAACCAAAGAATTACCTCACGTTGTAATTTCACTTGAAGAACTATTAAAACTTGTACCCTTAATCAAGAACCAGTGGGAACTTCAACTCCACTTAAAGAACCACTAAAAATTACAGCCTCGTCCCAAAAGCGACACGCAAAAGCACGAAGCTGTGGATTCAATTAAAAAACCACCGTAAATATCAAGTCGACGCGAAAAAAACTGACAGAAATTGCAATGGTCCACAGAGCTGGAGCCGCTCGAAGCTACAATTTCAATTAAGAAACTGCTGCAGACTGCAACCGGAAGGGAAAAACCGCGCGGAGAGGCGTCCCTTTAACGACGCTTGATACGAGGAATGACGCGGCCGTTACAATCAAAGCAAATCGACGCCATCTAATTGCCCTCATTAATCTGATTCGGTTTTACTTTAATTGCGTTAACGCCGCCTCGGACGGGATAACGAATTTGCATCGTTGAATCTACTCGCCGAAGAAAAATTATTCCAGGATTTTCGCGCTAACGAGGTAGATAAGCTTGTCGGAGGTTAGTGCCGGATTTTCCGATACTATGCTGGATTACCGTCAAGCCAACCCACTCCTCCCACCTCGCCACCTTTTTCCACCCTGCTCGTGATTCATAGTCCTCGTTGCACAGCTTATTATGTATTGCTCGTCCATTTCTGGATATTATTTTATACCGACGAGAGACAAAGAAATTTCTTTCTGTCGTGGTAATAATCCCGAAGTAGGTAACCGTGATTCCTGATTTTTCTTGTTCCACATTTCACTAAAACTCCCCAACGAAAAGCGTGCAACGGAAAAAAATGTGGAGTGGAAGAAGAAATTGAAGATAATAAGAGGTGAAGTATCGGATTGATGTAAAGTTTTCTGCATGATTATGCTCGAATAAAGTGAGATAGCCGTTTATATATTCTTCTAATATAATGAAAAATAAACGAGGATTATTAATTTTTTAGGTATAAAGGACGTATTGGAAGAGAAAGTAAAATGAATACTTTTTCAAGATAGATACGTCGAAAAGTATTTGAGAAGTTGAAAATTATATTGTTCATGCTTACTTAATATATTCTAATTGTTATTATTAGCTGTGAATAAAATGAAATTGGATACAATAGGTTTTTTAATAAAAAGAAAAGAGATGCGTATGTTACTGCATTTATTTTTAATCACACATGGCAGTTTTTGTTCTCCAGTATTTGAAAAACATCTCGTTTCGTTGTATTTCAAGGGAATCTGGGTCGAAAATTTGGTGAACGCAAGGCAAAATATTACATAGAGGCAGTAACTCGGAAAATGGTAGAGTAATAACTTTCTTAATATATTACAAACCACATGTATACGTTTGTTTTTAAGCTACAAACAATCTATTTAAAAAGAGAATTTACAATTTTACAAACAGAACACCCCTTTATTTCAATAAAAAGAAAAAACAACACTTCTTTTATACAAAATGCCATGCACCAGGTCAAACACACTGTCATTATTCAAATGTACTAAAACTTTGAAAATTATAATTAAAAAAGGCATGATTATTTTTGAACAACGGAGCATTCACATTTATACGGAATTTATATATGCTTAAAAGAAGTGGTACTTACATGAATTAGATAAAAATATCGTTTTCTATATTTTTTTAGGTTTCATACTGGTTTTGTTGCGAAATACTTTCTGAATTCTAAAGACCCTGGTACGTACTACATGGTAAACCGTGATATCGACATTCCTTTCTCCCTATACCATCGAAGAGGAACAATGTCCTCAGTGTCATTAAAATTGTTCAGCTACTATATAGAAGCATTTACCGAAAAAGTGTATACAAAGCAAATTTTCATAAATACTTGTAAGACTTCCTTTTCACATCTACAATTATTATTTTATTTATATTGTGTATTTACTTTTGGTTACATCATCGGAGCTTTGTTATTTTGTATTTCATTAATTATCCATTTAGCTTTAACACACTGTAATATGCAGTGTTAGGGATTGGGTTTATGACATGGACGCCTGTTTACGCTATTTTTGAATGCGCCCCTTTTTTTCTTCGCGTTAATTAATTTTTCTTTCAAATTGGCCACGAAGCCCAGGAAGCGTTTTATGGCTGCAGAAAAATAAATTTTCTGCGGGCCACATACCTTCCCGGTGCCCACTCGTGAACATTCAACAGACATTGACATGTCATAAAACGTTTCGCGTCTCTCTGACCGCCCAAAGTCCCGTTACGAGCGGGGTACCCTTGGGCCTCACTCCCCGCCATCGCGACGTACCACCACCCTGCCAACTTGGAAATTCCAGGGTGGGCGGCATGCTCGCGGGCCAGGGAGGACCGTCCAAGGGGGTAGACCCGTTCCCATTGTACCACCCTGCCAACTTGGAAATTCCAGGGTGGGCGGCATGTTCACGGGCCAGGGAGGACCGTCCAAGGGGGTAGACCTGTCCTCATTGGAGGAAACCACCACCTTGTACCCGTACACCCATTTATAAATAAGCGCACCAACGCGGCAGAAAGACAGATCAAAAAGGGAAAATAGACAAGTAGCACGTAACGAACACACATCACATAAAATTGTCACTCTTCAACATAAAGCATTTTTCTTTTAACATATTAAAGTACAGGCAAACTCTAAGTCACCACGACTTCGCACCAACAACCAACCCACACCAAGAACCACCGACAATCCTGCGCCACCACTCTCGAGCATACCGCTTGTTCGAAGCGCACGACGCAACATCCAGAATATTATGTTATAATATATTATATTGTATTGTAACATTACATGGATTAAACAGAAATATTTCTAGAGAAGTGCAGGTTAGCGGAGATAATAGAATATTCGATTCATGGTGTTATTATTAATGCTTCTACATTCTATTGCAATCGTATTACGTGACAAAAATGTTTAAACATGTCCTGCCATTTCATTAACTTTTATATTTTACCTGCATGAATTTCATTTTTAAAAATAGGAATAGAGTACAATTAGAATCATCTGAGCCACAAATGGAACGGTAATAAAAATCATAAATAATTGCATTAAATCGAAATTAAAAATTTATAAATACTCTGTTATTAATTAATTTACATATTTTCCAACATTTACACTTGCCTTTCATTGTACATTAATTATTGTTAAAATTATGATGCTATGGATACGATCACATTTCTATTCTACTACTTTTCATTTCGAAAGCAAATAAAATACTAACAATAATTGTATCTTTATTGTACACAATAGAACAAAATTAATAGTGGAAAGTGGAATAAGTAAATAAAATAACATAATGAAATAAATAAGTAACATAACAAAATAAAATAACATATTCTACAACAGAATGTGAAATAGAAGTAAAACCAAGTGGTGTAACGACTACACGCTGTTGTTAAACCTAATTCAAGCATTAAATGCAACATTAAATACAATTGCATTATTAATAAGTAGTGAGTAGAATATTGAAACTGAAAAAGAATATTCTAATACGAAATATGCATATGTATTATAAAATACAATTGATTAAAATTTCGCCATAAATATATGTACATACATAGAAAATTATTTCGTTGGCAATGTACAGTCATTATTTCTATCTTCTTCCTTTCAAGAAAATTTCAAATCAACTCTTCGAAAAGTCACGAAACCATACATTCAATGTTTTCTCATCCCCTTAATCGTCATTTCTGATATCACATATCACTGCTAATTACATCGAAACAAAGAGTATTGCGAATTTTACATACAGATAGTAATTCTACTGGAGCAGGAAAATCGAAGCAAAGTGCAACTAAACAGTAGCCCCGAGAGTGGCGTGATGTCATCGCGGTATCCATTTCAAAATTCGTTTGCGACCATCCCGTCGTTCTGTTTGTTCAATTGTGAACATCCAAACAAATTTCGAATTGCTTGGCGCGATGGCGCAGAGTTTCGAACCGGATATAATCGCGGTTACAAGGCGGGGAGTTAATACAAACATATGTACGCGCTGGTATTGCACGCGAGTTAGAATGCGACCGTTGATTCATGTACCATTTCGCCACCCTCTTTCACGACAACGATAAATTACGATAAGGAAAAGGCTGACCTTTCGTTTGAACCGTGCAAATTACGCTAATTGCTGGTAATATTTTTGATTTACAGCTATGAATTTGAGAAAAGTATTAGCTGTATTCAGTTATTCATTTATTTATACAGGTTGCCCCTGTACATCGTAGTACAACTACACAGTAGTCTGGAAAGCGACTTCTTGTGGCGAAAATTAATAACACTTTCATATCGATTTTTTTCAACAAAAATATGATTAATGTAACTAATATAACTAAAATACGATAAACAACACCAAAAAATAACGAAATATATGTATATATAAAAATATCAAACAT
>NW_017100363.1:26030-26254 GCF_001263275.1 Habropoda laboriosa
TCTCAGACTAAGTGATACTTAAACGTCGCGTCTATTTGTTAAAATCCGGATAGATTTAAAAATTGCAGGTAGTTGTGCCTAAAATTTGCATTCTCTCATTCATAATTGTCTATACTTTCATATGGGAGAAACCCCATGTTTACTATTTTTAACAATTTGTTTATAAACCTGCCCAAAGATTAAATTATTATAAATTTTGCAGTATTTATACACAGATTAAAAAG
>NW_017100363.1:26277-39244 GCF_001263275.1 Habropoda laboriosa
TACTTAAAATACACTTTTTTTTTTAACATGGGGGAAATCTTGCATAAACACCCCGCCTCTCTTGGGGGGGGATTATTTTCAAATACTTGCGTGAACCCCCCGCCAAACCGAAGGGAGGGGCTCAAACCAGCCCCTTCCTTATCTTCCTAATACCGGCAGAACAAAGGAGCAGCGCCCCGCTCCGACCCATCCAGGGAACCGCGTGCAATGATGGCTGGACCCCCCACCAAGCCACCTACGCACCCCCGATATGGGGAAAAGGAGGCCCGCAATACGTCACTGTTGGCGGCAGCACCAGCGGGGGACTAAAATGTCCCACGCGGGTCCGCTGCCACTATCATGAGGAGGGGAGCGGTCCAGCCGGTGGGCGGGCCCTCTGCCCGCCCCTTCGGCGGCCGCCTCCCCGTGCTATCCTCGCTGCGTTCGCACCACTAGTCCCATTTGTGAGATCAATGCTAGAGGGGAGCGGTCCCATTCTACGACCCCCCGAAGGAGTAGCCTCTCCAGCGTGTGCTGGGAAGTGTCCCTCTCTTCTCCGCAGTGGTGGGACCGAAGCATTCATGTCTAGTCATTACCTGTACCGAGCGGTAGATGAGTCCACCCAGCCACCCATCTAGGTTAGGTAGGACCTGGTTAGGCAGTCGTATACGGCCGCGTTAGCCTCCGCCTGAAACTCATACGGAATAAGCCCCGCCAGAGCCTGCGCCGCCGTATGGAAGGTGGTGTGGTACCCTCTTATACACCTGATGGCCAGACGCCTCTCTACATGCCATAGCTTTTCGTGGTTGCGGCGTTTGGCCATCAGGTGGACCGCCCATGTCGGTGACCCGTAAAGGGCCATCGACAGCACCACCCCCACGAAGTGGCGGCGTATCCTCCCTCCCGGTCCCCCGATATTGGGCAGCAGCCACCCTAAGGCGGCCATCACCCTACTTGGGGGACCGGACAGTCTATGTGGACCTCGAAAAGCACTTGAAATACACCTGCTGACATGTACCGTTATTTAAAGCTGTATTTTGATATTGTACAATGAGTATCTGAAATGTTTTATTTCACTTTGAACTTTACGATTTTGTATTCAGACTGCTGTATTTGAACATTCTGAACACAGGGTTATCTGAAGTGAATAATATATTGGATTGTGAAGCTTTGAAGGGTTGTCACTTTGTAGCAAACATACTTTTTTCAAAATATTAAACTTAAAAAATTGACTTTTGGCCATAAATAGCGGGTTTCCAGACCACTGTGAACTGGTAAGAAGGTGATTCCTTAGAAAAATAAGAAAAAAATATAGAGTAAAGTTTCTTGATTGCTTGTCTAGTTTTGACAGAAAATGATTTTTAATACAAAAAATCAGTCGTGATTAATTGCAGTGTATAATACACAACTTGTGTGTGATCAAACCGTTAGTTTAAATTATGCTACATAATATTATTAGTTAATGCTGATACCGTAGTGCAGAAAGCAGTAAACTTTGTACATGGTAATATGGTATGAAGTTTGTAAAGCGATAGGTGAGAATGAACAGAGGGAAAGGGAACACTCGAAAGGGAAAGATCGATTAGATGGGTATTAGGTTTATTAAACCTATAGATTAGGTTTAGGTATTCGGTTGCAAGTACAGTGTGATGATTTGTACAAATTGTATAGACTATTCTTTACTGATAGTAATTGCTTCATGTTATTTTATAAAATAAATGATCAAGAATACCAGTTAAACGTTGCATAGAACTCGTTTTACTCAAACCTACAACATTATAATTTCATGCTGAAAGTTATTTTCTTCGGAAACTAAGCAAGCAATCAAAAAATTGTACGCTGCTTTGTTTACTTACTTTTTTATAAGAGGTCACCTCCTTGTCGGTTGTATTACGATTTAGCAGTTATCCTGTACATATATATTCGGATGAAGGAGAGAATTGGCTTTCTTAAAATTATGACTCGACACATTTTACATTGTTATCTTTTGTTTTCCGAATAACTTCATATATTGATTTCGATTAATTGATCATTTATAAAAATATTGATGTTTTTTATTTATAGTGAAATATCTTTCAATATCTGCAGGTAAAATGTATAGATGCAAATACTTGGTAGATTTTGTAACATTCTATATACACTACCGGCCAAATGTTTGGAATCACTGTGCATTGCAAGTTGCACAAAAATTCTCCCAAAAAGTTAGCATTTATAATAATTTTTCAACGAATGTTTTATCATTCAAATTAATCGAAACGAGGTGAAGTGCTATTGATCTCCACAACATCGATTTCAAATCAATAAAGAATCAGTAGCAGATTCAATATTAATATAAATTGGCAGGTGATTCCAAATTTTCGGCCGGTAGTGTAGGTTGTTTTGCATTTGATGTAGGTATATTTATGTATGTTTTGGTTTTGATATTATTTAAAGCAACAAATTTTCTACAAAGTGGTTTACAATATTTAACATAATGTTAATGAATATATTCCAACCAAGTCTCAAAGTGTATAGTATATATTCATAAAATTGTGTTCTATGGTACATTAAATAATGTATATTGTAAATACATTATTATTGAATCTGTTACTTGTAAAAGAGCATATTTTACCAAGTAACATCTTTAACTGTTTTGTTAACAATATAAAAATATATAACCTACAAAATGAAGTAATTTTAAACGAATACGAAATATTACAAAAAGGGTTTAAGAAAAATCTAAAAAAGTATGCATGTGGAATATTCGATGAAGACGGAAGGATGCATGAAATACCACTAAAACATTGCACCTATCTACAGAAGAGTTTATTTCGCCAATATGATTGGTGAGCTGGCTGAAATATAGCGAATGGACTTACGAGGACTACGTTAGATGGATTGAAGAAAAATTAAGTGAATTCGTATGTGTTCCACGTTCCAGGAATATCATATGGTTTTATTTTCATCAATATCACTGACCCAGTTTTCTCGTCTTAACAACGAATCGTTTTATAAATCTTCAAACTACTTTCTCAGCTTTTGTGCACTACAGTTTCGCAAATTTACAAAAGTCGAGCATATTTCATTCAAAATATGCTTCTGCTAGTTTTTAAGGGGACAAATCCCCGTCCGTTCTTTGAGGGCGCAAACGCATCTAGTTTCAAAGTTGAAACGCAGGACGTCTTTCGCTGCAACAAGAGGCAACATAGAACAGCTCTAAGCGCGCAAAGAGGAAATAACTTTTAGAAGACACGCAAAGGCAATTTTTCAGTCCCGACTTCTTTTGTTCTTGCTAAACGATTAAACTACAAAGCATTTTAGCCGGGGACACTTTCATCGACGCAAATGAGATTGAACGAAGGAGTAAAGTGGCATTCGATGAAGAGAACCGCTCAAGTGTTTGATCCTGTCTCGAACGAGTACCCTTTATCTTAATCATTTTCAATGAAACTTGAACGCTAATCGGTGTGTGTGTATCGACATGATAATTAACTTATTTTCCTATTCTTGTAACATTAACTATATCACTATTCTCGGTGTATGAAATAACAAAATAAACATTCCGATCTCATTCGGTGATTCATAGAAGCGTCAGAAAATTGTTGAATTTAGCTGAACGGAATGCGTGCGTGGATTAATGAAAGGAGAATGAACAAATGAAAAAATTTACGGTCATTCGATTGGCTTAATTATCGAAATTGGATAACAGAAAGCTATACAGCGAGAATTATCAAACAACGTGTATAGCTACTCCAATCCCGTTGTCAGATCCGTCCAATTAAGGGATCCCATACGCGCAAATTTCGAATTACTTCGTCGAATATTTCAGAGCTTCACCTCGGAATAAGGTATCCGGACCTGCATCGGAATTAATACAATAAATAGGGAGCTCACCTGTACAAGAGAGTCGTTATTTAACGAGCAACCGTAACAAGGGCCTACTTCGTTTCTCGTAAAAATGAGAAATATTTCACTTGAGTTTCGTAACGATTACATGTTCCCCTTTGCGAACATCTATTTTTCTACAATTATGTTACTAGTGAAATAATATCGTACAATCAGTATTATATTATTACCACTTTGAAAAAAAAAACAAGAGAAGAAAAAAATTAAGAGAAGAAGTTTACCAACAGTGACCTCCAGAAAACATGATGAATCACATAATTAGTGCTTGCGGTGGTATCGCATCAGAAACGATTAAAAGAGCATCACAATCCGTGATTAAACAGTAAGTTTATATACCAAGGGTGGCCATAGCGTGGCTCTTATGCAAATAAAATGTATGTATGAAATATGGTAAACTAAAACTGATCAATGTCCAAAAGTAATTTCATTTCATTCAAGGAAGATCTGTGGGTAAACTTTAAAAAATTGAACTGATTTTTCAGTTTCTGTTTTGTTTTGTTATCAAAGAGAAATAAATGGCTCTTTCAAATATTTCTTCTTGAAATATGGCTTCCAAAGGTAGTGTAGCTGGCCACCTCTGTTATGTACCATCCTAACATTTCTTAATCACATTTTTAGTATTCTTGGTCATCTGAAAGTTATGATTTAGGCATGCTCAAATATTTTTTCATCCGCTACAAGAAGCAATAGAAAAAAATACATGCTTCTCGGATAAAAAATACCGATGACCTTGAAGAAACTAAAAGAAATTTGTCTTCCATGGTATTCCTCTTTTGAAACTATTCAATATGTGCTACAAACATTTTTCATATCAGTAGAAACAAAGGAGATATTTAGATGGTCTCCTTTAGCTAAGACACCCTGTATATCACCGCGTAACGAAAGACGCCGACAATCCACCGGAAAGCTAAGTTAAGCTATTTTATGCTATGCTATGCTAAGTTTAAAAATGTTTGTTTCAATACATATGTATGTATATACGCAACCGTTTCCACCAAAAACTAAGCTAAGCTGTGCTGTTTTTTTTTTTTTTCGGAAGCTAAGTTAGCTTTGTAGCAGAAGATTCCCTCGTGAGCAATTTTTCGGAAACATAGCAAGGCATAGCTTTCCCTCTGCGCGCCTTCATCACCTGATCTCTTGACATCCTGAAATACGTCCTAAATTCATCGTCAGTAAACTCTGAATGTACGTGGAACTCTCCTTTCTTTTCTCTTTCCTTTATATGAGCCGATACCCAGAACAGATGTTTTCTTTTTCTTTTGCCGAGCAGCAAAACAGTTGTTGAGAATTTTGAGACTTTCACGGTTTGATATATTACAGTTTATACTATTTGGGGCTTTCGAATGTAAGCCGTGTCCAGTAGAATGGATAAGCTTCCCCACGTTTCGCAAGCATTGCAGCTAGCTTAATCAGGGGTCTGAGGACGCACTGGCAGTGATGTGCGTGAAGATGTTCACTCTTTTTAAAGTACCTGTACTTATGTTCCAGATCATTGGTCAGCTGATCTCCCCCAAAAATCCACATCCGCAGCTCTCTTCGTCAGGAGTCTACAAAATACCACGTTCATGCGGAAAAGTCTACATCGGAGAAACTGGGAGGAGCGTGACCACATGGCTAAAAGAACATGAGAGATGCACCAGATTGGGTTATGTACAAGAGATAGTAGCGGAGCATCAATTGGTTACAGAATATAAGATTCTGTTCGACAAAACTAAGGTCCGAGGCGACTGTAAGGGATGCTTCCTTCGCAAATACAGAGAAACAATAGAAATAATGAAAAATCCTAACAATATCAATCGAGACACAGGGTACCACTTCAACCCTATGTGGAGCACCCTCCTCCTATTTTGTAATTAAGTAGCTGATCAATTAAAATTTGATTAACTGATCAATGATCCACAACGTAAATACGGGTACTTTAAAAAGAGTGAACATCTTGATGCACATTATTATCAGTGCGTCCTCAGATCACTGATAAAGCTAGCTATAATGCTTGCGAAACGTTGGGAAACTTATCCTACTGGAGACGGCTTACACCCGAAAGCCTCAAATAGTATAAACTATAAAAGTTGTGTCTACCAGTTCTTCAAAGTCCCGAATCATCCTCCTTCGACCTCATATCCAGCAGAGCTGGTATGCATTCTCTGCTCCACATCTTCTCTCAAACTATCGATGGATGCAGTGGGGTTCCAAAATTTTCGTACACACAGCATAACATAGTGGTAGACGCCGGCGTTTCTTCGCCGGACATTATTAATTTACTTCTAACGAGACACAGCATTCTTGGCTTATTTAATACAATTCTTTGTACAATCTGATATGGAAACACGATATGACGTCTAACTCCGTTTCCGGTTCAGTTCAGACTCATAAACAGATGGCATCAGTCGGTCCTTAACGATCTTCTGGATTCCGGAGCGGGCTATAAGATTATACATATAGGGTGCTCGCAATGATGCGCCTTCTATCCGTGAGATTGTGTCCCGACCGCGCCAACTTCAGCTCATTCGAAATCGTTCGCTTCCGTACAAAGCCGACTCTCCTGTCTGAAAAAGAGGTATAAAACAGAACAAACTTGTGTAGCTTTTTCAGATAGCTCCCGGCTTAACATTCGTCCTTAGTCTCAGGGCAAACCACGTAAAAACTTCCGGATTAACTCTTCAGGTACCCTTCCTCGGAAAACCCGCTACCATCGCGACCTCGTCCCTGATTCTTGAACTTTGAATACTTCCTTCTTGTTGTTTTCACGGTTTCGTCCCTACCTTCTCCTCCGCCAAAGAAACCTTCCACGGACGCACCCGTAGTGCAGCTTTGCTTCGATAGATACTGTACAAATTTTGTAGCATAGCATAGCCAACTTAGCTCTCCGGTGGATCCCCAGCTGGGGTCAGACATTGCGAACGAAGTTTAGAACACATCCGGTGATCTTGTAAAGAGCGATGACGCGTCGTTCTGACCGATTCTTGCACGTTTCCCGCATGAATCAGGCCTGGGAAAAACGACAGAAGCGAATCACCCCCACACGTGTAATGTTAGGACAATAGATTGCCCTAAATTTATGATACAGTCGACTATTTTTGTGGATTAGAATATTTAGTTTTGTAGCATGTTATTAAGTTTACAATCAGGGGAAAACCGCCAGACGCTTAATGGGTTTTTAAGTGCCTGGCCTTTTCTGCTCAATAGCAAATTCAGGCATCGTAATCTTATTCTTCGGCCCAAGGTCTTACTAAAACGTGGACAACAATAGGACGACCTGAACACCCAAATTTTTACCTTATCCTTGAAATACGGATGTACTGTGCGACAAACCTAAAGTGAAGCCTCTGACGTCACAGCCTAGTAAAATGGAGGCAAAATAGGCGGTTCAGGTCATCCCCACTACTCTTGGGTCTTACACTACAGGCGCTTGAGGAGAAGTTGCGTTGTAGGTAAATGGTTTATACAAACGAATTTAAGTCAGCTGTCGATAATGTAACACGCTGAATAAAGAACGGAAAACTAATAATTATTTGGTCGCCTTGTCCTCTTACCTACGTTGGCGCATAAGACATATTTAATAGCGCAGACGTTAATTTCTAAGCGACCCATACACAATAAATTGTTATTTGTAAAGGAAGCCTCAGGAAATGTATTAATATTTTTTAACATTTAGAAAACTAAAATGTAAATATTTTTTTCCTATTCCTGAATAATAAAAGTAGATTTCGGTGCATTAAAAAATTGCTTAAGGAGCTAAAAAATTTCTGGCTGCAATGAAAAATAGCGTGCCACCACAGACCGACAGCCACTTTTTACAGCCAATAAAATCCATCAAACAGCCACTGTTTAATGTTAAAATTTTGAAAAATTTGACAAAATCAGACGACATGTCCTCACTTTAACCGTAATATTTCGGCTTTGTTTAAATATTTCGACCTTGGTCTCATTTCACAGCAATAAACATTGCAATAATCGCTGCTAAAGTTTCAATTGCTAATTTGACACTGTTTCCACTCATAGAATAATTTTGAAAAAATACCATTGGATTGCTTGAATTTTAACCTGTAAAGTAAGCTTATCGAAATAATAGAGAAATTTTGAGAACATGGGATAAAAAAATAAAGTTTACCATGATGCACGTCGTTTGGCGTCGCGCAGGCATCTGTTTGCCTGTATATGGTGTCTGCGCGACGTAAAGTTCATTTTTTTTCGAACGCTTGAAAATATCATTTCGATCAATTATCGACTGCTCGAACGAGACCCGGTCGTAATCTATTGTTCATAGAAGAGTAAGTACGATAGCCTTATTCTATCCCTATTTGCTGACTATAAGAGAAGACCTAAGAGTAACTGCGATAGCCTTATTCTATCCCTATTGGCTTACTGACAGCGAGCCGACGCAAGTTCCCCTACATCTCCCACTTTTAGGCCCTGCCTGACGTCAGAGGCTTCACTTTAGGTTTGTCGGACAGTACTGCTGCTTGCACTTGACGTACCAACCCCCACTACAGGGCGTGAACGTCAGGACCACGATCCCCCCGAACCTTTTGGACCTCCCCCATTGGACAGAACACCTTTCCCACCATTTTCCCAATTTTCATTAAGACACACCTCTGGACAGACGACAATGTATAAAAGGACTGGACAGTGACAAATAGAGAATTGTGGTAACTAACGCTTGTGAACTATTGAACACGTGACGAACTCTTGTGAACACTCTTTGCACTTTGCAACTTTTGCGCCTTCGGACATTGGACTTGCACATAATTAACCTTTAAGAATTTGTTTATATATATTATTGTTATCAGAAAACTGTGTTTGCATATAAAGAATTTATTTGCTATATAATCGGCTTCACGAATCGTGTGGGAGCCAACAAAAGTAATAGGGTAGACAATGTCGAAAATCTCAGGAACAGTGCTTTTTGGAATAAATATACCTTAGTATATTAATTAGAATTAACATATCATCATTCCACCTAATTTGACCATAAAAACTTGAATATTCCATTAAAACAAAAATGAATTGACCTCCTGTCAGAAATATTCTGAATAGGATGGGCATGAAATTAATTGAACGTTTCTATATTCTCGCAACGGTGTATTTCACACAAAGACTATATCCGCGTTGTCTGAGCGTCGTTCACAAAAAGTATGCGTTCGACGGTCCCGTGAAGAGTGAGGACGCGTCGTTCTGCCGATTCTTGTCCTCCAGGCCTGGGAAAAATTTAAAGGGGCGAGTCACCCCCACGGCGTGAGCTGGGCCTTGCCTCAAGTGGCTCGTTTCACCGAATAAACTCTGAAGATACTCTCCAGATCGCCTGTCCAGATCACCATGTTATGTCTTTCTTGCAATCATATAACTTTTATAAATAATGCTTTCGCTTATTACGCCTGTACGCAACATATAGAAACATAACAGTGATCATTCTACTATTCCTCCATAGTACTGCATAAAAAAACTCTTTCAACGCTACTTAAATTTAAGTAGTAAATTATCCGAATAATTTCGATTTCGTTCCCCATCCCTTAGTTTTTTCATTGACACGCAACATTAAATAGCGAAATACCCATGAAGCGGGTCATCAATTTCAGAAGCAACCTGTACGGGATCGCACGCACATTAATTGGAACTCACGTGCCGTGCATAGAAACGAAACCGGAAGCGATACGCGTGTGAGAGGGCGCCGTCTTTGCCGAAGGATTTGTTGCAAGAGTCACCGAAAGTCGGATCCAAGATTAGTACATAGGTGGCTGAGGATAATGGATTATCAGACAACGAAATTAGTAAGTGGCTTTGTCGTAATTGCAGGAGAGCGGTCGCGTTCGTTTGTCAGCAAGGGATGTCTTTAATATCGGTCCTAACCTCCCCTCTGTCCGCCATTCTCGTTCTCTCTTTCTCAAGCAGACCTCGCCGCACGTAATGCCGCACATACCAGGACGTCGCCAGTAGCAATGAAAAATTACCCGCCCTTTGTCGAAAAGGAACGACACCAAAGCCACTGGATGATGAAAAGGAACGAGGATCATCGTCCCCCTCGCGCCGTCTCCACCTCCTCTCCTCTTACACGGTGTATGTCTCCTCCCGTCAGCATTCCCGACTTTCGAATTTTCTTTCTCGCCGTCGGGCTAACGCTATAACGATTCGGGCTGTCGAAATGGTTGATATCAATTAATCGTGAATTAATCGCTGGTTTATTAATTCTTGACGTTTAGCGCTTTTCGATATTGCAATAATTGTGTACTCTTCTGCTAAAGATTTGTTGACCTGGGTTTGTAATATAGTAATGAACTGCAGCTATTTTTGGTGGCAGAGATGTTGCTGGCTCTGCTACTGGTTCAGTAAACTGATTTGATTAAGATCAATTTTTGGCTAGAAATTGAAGTAACCATGTAGAAACCAGTTCATGTACAATTTAAACAATTTTTAAGTCAACGTAAAAATGTTCATAGCACAGATACAGAGAATACATTCTTTTAATGGATAGTATAAGAAAACAGTGTCTCTAATGAATACATTTAGGTGAAAATTTAATTCTATAAACGCTTAATTTTTTATTTTTAAATAAAATTTTGAAAAATGAACCTTTCTTCTCACTCGAACCTCTTTTGTATATGCTGCTTCAATTGTATGTAGCAGTTGCTTATAATATTAGCTTTCCTTAATAAAATTAGAGGCAATTAAACTTTGAATAATTAAATTTGTTATTTCAAAAGAATTAATGTAGAAATCAGGAAAATTTCCTGTCAATCAGGAATATTTTCAATCAGGAATAGAAAGTTAGACAAATATGTACTTGCAAATAGAAATTCGACTTCCTTCTGTGGCATGGGATCTTCGTTAGAATTCTTCAAGATATTTCAATTAAAGGGTGCGTATGAAAACTTGATACGAAGATACGCAACGGGCACGATTTGCCATTTGTCGATTTTTCATCATCGTGTCAAAGGAATGATACGGCACATGACTGAGCCAGTACCGTATAGATACACAATGATGATACGAGAAAAAGTCACACCTGCTTACAGCATTGCGTATCACTGGACGATACGCAATGGGTACTTGCGACAATGTATGTATATCGAGCTTAAGGCATTTCACATTCTATTCTAGAATTCTAACACCGCGGAGACCGCGGTTCAAAGTTCTCGGGGTAAGTTGTTCCGATAGTTATATGTAAAATGAAAAGAGACAGGATTGTGTTTTCAATTGTTTTCGCAGTGTGAGTCGATCACGCCATTCTGTCATCCATTTTAATAGCGTCCGTGTTTCTGACGAAAATACGCGTCTTTCTGTTGCTCGCGTGTGTCCTTACGACCGTTTAGGGTTATAAGGATATTAGGGGGTGTGGTAGTGAAGTTTAATCGTGAAGGAAATAATTTGTAGTATACTACTTAATGAAGTAGTTGAATGATGGATTAGTGGTGTGGATGAGGTGCGTTGAACTAGAGATTACGATGTTTCTCTTTGATGTCTGGTGGTGAACTGACTCTCTCACTAATTTCCGAGTCGAGGGAAATTCGTGAGCCGGTCTTGTCACCTGATTGGAAAGTATTTTTTGCCAATCAGGTGATAGATCCACCGACACCCACCTATTCCGGGCAGGAGAGGTGGTGTCAATGGAGGTGGAAGACGCTATGTGGGAAAATTGGCAACGTAGTGGAATTTCCGCCAGGCTTGGATCCTGCGCGACCTGGTCGGCGGTCACTGGGCCCGGTCTCGATGACCCTTTGGAAATTCACATTTATGGCACATGCAA
Source organism: Habropoda laboriosa (assembly GCF_001263275.1). NCBI lineage: Eukaryota > Metazoa > Arthropoda > Insecta > Hymenoptera > Apidae > Habropoda > Habropoda laboriosa. The sequence continues at coordinate 37,883 of NW_017100363.1, forward strand.
TTAGTCGTTGAGGACGAAGAAACTCGAAGAAATACAATTGCAGGATAAAATTAAATCGACTCTCAAAAACGACTTTACTGGCTTGCGTGTCATAAACGTGCTTGCAATTTGCACTTCGGAGGTTGTCCTTGTACAAATTGCTAGCCACCCGTGCTATTCAAGACGGTCAAAATCATTACAAAGGGAAGGCCGAGGTTCCGTGGTCCCGAGATCTTGTGGTTATTGTTTTAGTTTTCCTTTAAAGATAATACTTATATTTTTGTTGATCTGAACCTGAATAAATAAACATTATTAATAAAATTGTATTTTATTCTATTTGAAAATGAAATATTTTATTAAAAGACATCTCTTATTTCTTAGGAACAGTTAACCCTAATACGATAACAACTTGCCCCACGAAGGGGGAATAAGTTCCGCTTCGCCGAGTTATAAATAAATGACTCCCTATGAAAAACCAATTACAATATATTAAATATACGCTTAAAATCCTAAAGTAAAATAAATTTAACAATGAATTAGTTAATAGTGAAGAGAATAACTGCATTATTTTGCGGTCATTTTTTGTTTTCTCAAAATCGGAACATTTAGCCCCAGTCTCCCCTACATAGGAATTTAGAAATATTACATTTTCTTCATCTCACCACACCAACTACGAGAATATCGCCCTTGCAGCATTAAATTGTCGTGATTGCAGCAGTACTTTTCGCGGTCGCAGTCGCGGTCGCGGTCGTGGTTTATCGTAATCACGTCGCAAGTTTCGGCCACCGTACACACATTTTCGGAACTATTTTATTACATTATATAATTACACTTTAAAACATATGAACTGTTTACTCCAGTAATTTTTAGAATAATAAAATGATCGGCGCGTAAGTCCGAATACAAAGTACGTGTACTGATTCTGCTTCAGGTGGAATGGGTGGGTTATTCCCGTTTCAGTTGGATTACGTTGGTTTTTCCACTGTACTCAATTTCTTCTATTTCTAATAACTTATCACTCAATTGGTTGTTTCTCTTTTCGACATGCCATATTTAAGTTACCTATGAAAACAATGCAATGCCATTATAACCTCATTTTTCATTTTTTGGACAATATTGGTTTCTCCCTTGCATCTTTAATTAAAGTAGGGGGAAGCAGGGAAATTCTGGCCACTTTAATATCTCAAAATAAGAAACACGTGATTTGACTTTGTATGGTACTGCCACTTGGTAATAATGCAACTAGATAATATTCATCGTTTCTGTGACTATAGCAGCCTTTTATTTTAAGCAATACCTGAATGTTCATTTTGCAACGAAACCTTGTAACAGTGGCCAATTTTTAAGCAAGGTAAATTGGTACTGGGAATCGACATAAATTAT